>NW_028277170.1:21472500-21772500 GCF_051122295.1 Plectrocnemia conspersa
GTGTGTGTGTGTGTGTGTGTGTGTGTGTGTGTGAACAATTTATGTTTGCGCAATAAATCGGAAACCCATAACAGAACTCAGCTTGACTTATTAGATTTTAACGGTTCGGTGATATTGCGCAAACGAAAATAGCGCAAAGCGAAAATTTCAAACAGCAAAAATTGATTATAGATTATTAGTATACACATATATAAAAATAATTAACTATATATAATTTTTTTTTGATATTTTCATTGATTTAAATATGATTTTAATTTAAAAATATTAGTTCTAATATATTATTTATTTACATTGATATGATACTTACATTTTCTAATTTGACACTTAAAAATATAAAGCAGGTAATATTACAAAAGAATAAAAATATAGTTAATAATCAAACAATCATATATGCTCATAATTTTTGCTGTGTGGCATTTTAGTGTGCGCAATAATCCGGTCACTAATTTTAACTTGTGATTCGTGCTGATAAAATGTGGTTATGTATTAACAAAAATATTTGACAGCAGGACTGCTGATAAGATAACAAAATACGGAATGAATCTGTATGTTCGCGCACAACGACGCGCACACGGAATAAACTTTAAAGAAAACTTTATATAGAGATTAATTACGCTGGCGGCGGCGGTGGGGGTAGCTCGTCGGGTGGTGGGGGGTGCGAGCAAATGGTGTAGCCGGTGCGGGAAAGAGACGGAAAAACAAAGCGACCGGCCACAATGCGCGGCTCACCCGCATTGTGCCAGCAGACCAACCCCTAACTGTGAGCCCCGGAAGCGAAATCAACGGATAAGGGTAGCGTACTACGGCGCTTGACACCTTCTGATCCTGAGTAGCTTCCAGAGCCGCTTCCATTCAAAAGGGCATATGTATCACATCATCCTACGAGCAAATTTCCTCTCTATTTGTATCGGTATAAGGCTTATTTTTGTTTCACATATATGATTCTTTGGATTTAAGGGTGCTTTATCAGGGTGGGGATGATTTCGCGGAGGCGTGCCGCGCCGCCGCGGATCCTTGTGACGTCACATTCAAACTGTTCTACGCCAGTTCTAAACACTCTGAACGAGCGACAGCTAGTGCTCACTCGCCGCTCTAAAACGCACACACACCATACAACATACAACAAAAAAACAATCGTTTAAATTACAATAGATACTATGGGGGTTAGATCAGAGTGACCGATACGACCAAAACAAGTGTAACGCGCGCGCTCTTTCTCGCTCCGACGCTCCGACGCAGAGCGACGACGGCCGCCCAAGCGGCGTCTTATTTTTCCCCAGGAGGTCAGATAGAAGAAGTCAAAATTTTCGACCGCCAGTATCACTCTCCGTCCAAGGTGTTGAAGCTGGAGGACGACCCCTGGGGGAGCTGCGCCATGTACTCCCCGGACAAGATGAAAGCGGGCGGAGGCCTGATGGGGCCCCCGGGCTGCTTCCCGGGACGGTACAGCCCCACGTACAGGTCCCCAGATCCGAGGAGGTGCGTCCCCAATCCATCGGTGAGTACCAACAAATTTTTCACTACAATAACATAACAAACACGAAAGACAAGAGAGGAGACGCATACGTACACGTGTCATCCATCGCTATATTTTTGATCAATTGACACGCAATGGGTTAAAAAAACAAAAATGCTACTCTTACCTTATTTTTAAATTAACTCGAGTATTAAAAACCAATACAAAACAAAAAGTACATATTATTTTTGTGATAATATTCGGATTTTTCATTAGTGTGAAAATAATAATTTTCAGATTAACTTTTCAGTGACATCAAGAGCAAAACTAAGCATATCGATATTTAAATATATTTGTTTATTATTTAAACATTAGGTACGACTGTTCTAATAATAAAATTCACTAAAATTATTTTATAAATACTGATTTATTATTTTTTGTTTTTATTTACATTTCTATAATAATAACCAATACATTTTATATGAATATAAAACAATACAAATTATATTTACATATTTTTTCTATGAATTTTGATAACAAACTAAAATAATTTTAACGTACAGTTTGTTGATTTTTTTTTATAAAGTGATACGTATTAAAACAAGTTTACTGTAATAATTTAAAAATTAAAAAAATAAATTTACACTGTTATTTTAATATAATGCTAAATAAAAATATTAATTAATTTAATAATAAAACATAATATAAATAATTTTTATTAAGTAGTATGTGTTCAATATATAAAAATAAATAAACAAATATAATAATAATATTGTACTGAAAAGTGGAGCTTCTGTAGCCACACGTAGTAGAGGGTGTAACTAATCATTTTAAATGTTATAACTGTAACACTAAAATAATATAAATAATAATTATACATTTGCTTGAACTTCTGCACACTATTGTTTTAATGTTATGATTATTAAAATATATATAAAAATACGTTAATCGATTATTTGCCGTCGGACGGCAAAGCTACAGTTTTTTTAATTAATAATATAAATATTAGTTGTAACTTCATAAATAAATAATTTTAATAATAATAATAAAGCAAATAAGCAAATATTTTTTTTTCAAATCATTTTTTCGGTTATCATAAATTGCTTGCGAATATGTAATGCGTTATTTAATTGTTTGCAACTATGCGACGGAAAGCGAACTATGAAGATTGCCATGCGATTTTCTAATGTAAGTATTTTTTTTATTATACAAAATATATTTATTATTAATAAATATTATGACGTGTGTACAAAATTTATTTAAAAAATTAGCTAAATAAGAATCAAAACTTGCGTCGGTTTAATACAAAAGTAGCTACATTACAAAACAAATAAAAATCGGAACTTAAGGGATTAAATAAAAATAATAATATTATTAAACTAATAATTTAATAAATAAATATTATATTTATGCTTTAAAAAAATACCTCAAATCATACATAAATATGTGTTTATTAAACTTATTGCATATAAAATAGTATATATTCATTTAATTGGATTCTTAAATTTTTTAAAATAAAAAAATTAGTAACTTTTAATTGTGAATGCTTTTCTAATATTCATAAATAAGTCGTTATATTTATTTATTTTATTAAATATACTGTATTGTATAATAATATATATTATACATAAGTGCGTTTAGTTCACTGTGATTTATTTGTCCAATATAAATCAAAATCAATATTTAATCATCAGCATTCTTTTAAAATATGTCCACATTATGTCTTTACATGATCGTGAGAGTTATAAAAAAATACGATATGTAAGTTTCAAATGAAACTGAAATCGTGCAAGAGCTTTCAATGGACGCATGTCTCGTTTGAAAGGATTCCACGAATTCAAGATTTAACTGAAGCTTAAGTCAGCTTAACCATTGATCCACACGATATTACAGCCACAAAAAATAATTTAATAGAGCGATAAATTGAAGAATTGAAGGGTGGCGGAAATTTTCATATTGTTCTTTCACAGCTTATTAAATATACATAAGCTAATCAATCCGATCGCAAAGCTCATCGCAAGTGTCGAATTCTTTAAATTAAAAAATCGTAATTAGACAAAAAAATTATATGGTGTAAAATCATATTTCATTAAAAACGTATCTAGTTTGCGCGATTTAATTATTCAGAAATTATTATAATACTGTTCATAACGATGCAAAAATGATTATGACAGTTTGATCTTAAAACTTTATTCGTTTTATTTTTCACATAGCAATAACATAAGGCTCGTAATCATCTAGTAGTTAATAAAAAAATCTGTTGATGCTGGATGGATAACACATTTATCACGTATATATAATTCTATTGACTTTTAATTCTATTTGTATAAAATGCACCGTTAAGAATTTTTTTTTTTTTTTTTAGATACATAGAAGTATAACATTTTGTTATGTTTTCGCAGCGTATTTTTCATATCACTATCCCGATCATTGTACGATCGGATATGATTTAATTAGCTTACCTATATTTAATAATTTGTATAAGAACAATATGAAAATTTCCGTTACATCTCATATAATCGATTTATTGAAAGTCCTTTTTTAAAAAAAATATTTTTTATTTTATTGTCTGTGACCGTAATGTGGTGTAGATCAACGGTCAGCTGGATCTTTAGCCGTTTTGTCAAAAGTCCGTGGATCTTATTTCGTGACGCGGTTTGAAAGTGGACGTTGCGGATTCTGTAGCTACAAGCCACAATCAAAATCAATATCCCGTTGCGGCTCCGGCGTTATTCGCATAGAAAAAACGATGCAAAATGGTCGCCCGTTGCGGGTTTCTTCTGGGGCCCCTCGTCGAAATCGGTGTCGGCGTTATCGAGGGCCCATCAATGCATAATTGATATCGTAGGGACCGAGTCAAGATGGAGGCCCTCTCGCTTTCTATCCTATTCCGTCTCTCGGTTTGACTCGATGCCTACATAACTATTTACCGGCCCATGGTCAAATTGGCCGAGGACCTTTAATAATTGAGTGATGATCCTGGAACAGGTGACGAAATTGCCGCCTGAATCGCACACTGACCCATATTTATATTTGCGCTCGACAGCAAAAACACACAAAATAAGTTATGAATAATATATCGAATATCGCAATATAAATAGCCTATGACCAATTAATATCCTTTGGGGAAAAACGAATGAAATGCATTTCTTCTTTCAAACTTTTGTGAACATTTTCTATATATATAGTGAGAGCATTTAATTATAATTAATCGTGTAACGATGTTAATATATATAATATTAAATTTACTAGTCTTTACGATATTATTGTTGAGCTATCGTCAATTTCATTTTAAAATAATGTTTTTATGTACATTTATAAAACATTGATTTTTTTACTCTACTGTTATAATTTAGTTGAAAAACTTTTATGTGCCATTTTGTTGTTGTTTGAATCATTACAGTTTTTAATTTTTTGTCATACAAATGTGCTGATATTTGCATCCGTCATTGTAGTATTTTGTATGTCAAGTGAACAAGTACTATATTTTTTCCTTATTGTTTTTAATATTTGAAAGAAAGCAAAAAAACATATTTTAAATCAATGCAAATATAATTGAGTATAAGCAATAATATGTAGCTTTTAAAAATACACTGGCATTGCAACACACAGTTAAATGCAGTGGTTTCCAAACTAAAAAAAAATATATAAATTTATTCTGTTACTAATACAAGATTGTAAAAATAAATATGATTTATCAAATTGCTCATTAGAATATGTTTAGGCTGTACAAAGTTTTGACTGAAAATAGTATTTTTTTATAGTAAATATATTTTTTAAAGAATATTAAATTAATTTAATAAATAAAAGCAAATGTGCAAAGGATAGTTTCTGTTCAATTAAATGCATTGCTAGTTTCGTAACAAGTATTTTACTGAATCACATGCATTAAATTGGAATAATATTTTGCGGACTATTTTTATTCCTGCGAATCGCAGCTCTGGATCATTCCCGGGATCCCGAGTCTCGTGATGTGTTGATAATTTTTTTTTTTTTAAATAAAAGATTTTATGTTTGTTTTTTATAAACATTGTTATTTTATTGCAATTAAATTGTTATTATAAATTAAGCATGTATTGACAAAAAATATTATTTTAAAATAAAAATAGAGATTTAATAAATCTTATTTAAATGAAATATTTTGTATGTACATATTTACAATCAATCTATTATATATTATATTACCAAAAATATAAGATTGGAATTAAATACACATATTAAAACAGTCCAGCAATTGAAAAAACTCTCTGTTTCAACTGTTGTCGGTTTAATGGTCAACAGGGAAACGAACAATTTTTGTAAAATAGGTGTTCGCTCCCCTGTTGATTCATAAGCTTTTATTTATTTTTTTAAACTAAAAATATTTCCTCATACATTTTTTCGTTGTGCTTAATTCCTGACTCTTTGCCAAACAATCAATATCATTATATGAATCTACATTTGTAATTACAGTTGAAGGATATAATCTCTTTATCATTGTTTCTCCATATGATATACATTCACCTTTGGTGCAAATTTTGAAATACAATGTATTATTTGATTTGAAATTTGTGTTAAAAATATTAATTTTAATTTTCATTAAAAAAATTCAGCTTGTAAAATATTGATATCTCTTCTCCTTTAAGCTTCAATAATACGTCTAATATTTTCTTTAAAATATAAATATTTTCATCGTTCCATATTATCTCTAATTCAACATCGATTAAACCCTTTTTTGTGCATCTCTGTAGCGTTATAAATAGCTCAATAACTTTTACAAATTACTATATTCAACTCTAATTTGACATAATTCTGTAGTATTATATTTTTGACAAAACCTTTTTGCGACTAAATGATTTATTGCTTCCTGAAAACATTGTTATTGTTTTCTGGATACCAAATACCAAAAAAATTGGACGAATATATTTTATTTACATTCTTTCAAAATTATTACGAATCCTGGGACTCAAAATAAGTATTCCCAGGACTCAAAATAACCAAGCCCCATGTATTCCCGGGTAGACTTTGATTTGTTATCAAAAATAATATATAAGAGGAACATGTCATTTTGCAACTTCATTTCTAAAAAAATTATGTGAAATATTTTTTTTACAAATACTGCTTTAAATTTATAATCAATGTCATGACACAATACAGGAATTCAGCATCAGTAAAAAATAAAGCACTGCATTCTTCACAGAGCCGTTTTCAGTTGTCAAAGTAAAGTTTTAATTTTACCAATATATGTAAAAAAGTAGCTCCAAGTAGTATTTTCATCGATAACACTCAGTGGCGTTGCTAGGATATGTGGTACCCGGGGCGATACTTAAAATTGCCGCCCCCCTATACATTTTTTGCATGGTTTTTTAAATAATTAATTGGTTATTGTTAAGCTATAGCATTTAGGGTTAAGTACCACACTAGACGATCCCATTGCAAATATGCAGCCCACAAGCAAGTGCCGCCCGGGGCGGCCCGCTACACCACTGATAACACCCACTATAATAAGCATAGTGCTGAAAAACAAATGCATTTATAAGCATTTTTTTTTTTAAATTTTACTATGCTAAAATGTGCCGAAATTATTTTATAAAATCAGAGATTTTTTCTTAAAATTTGCGACATCATAATCGTCTCAATCTAAACACCCTGTTTTTAAAAACGTTAATTTTTTTGTAGTATAGTGATGTGTGTACTACGAAACCTTAACAAAAGATCGTACAGTCAATTAGACATATTATTTTGTAGTTTTAATAAGAGAAATCTGAAATAAATGATGGCAAATAAATAGCAAATTTTCACCATGATAATGCAATTTTTGGTTATGCCGCAGATATCTTTTTCAAAATTTTTATGACTTTTTACAATAGACAATGTCTTGAGACATAGAGGAAATAAATGTATACTTATAGAGTAATCTGAGAAACATACCATATGTATATTATACTGATGAGAAAAATATATTTTAAGACCGTTATATGTGTACCTATATATTTATTTAATTAGTAGTATATGAATAATCATTTGTAATTCTTAATTAGCCCTCGTTCTATTTGACTCACACCTGATGTCGTACGTGTAATTGGAAATAAACTACATATTTAAATTATTTATATATTAAGATAATCATATTACCTGTTAAATTTCATTACATCTTTATGTAGAATGTCTGTATTTCAAATACTATTTAATACGTTGAACAGCACGATTTTTTTCGATTTTTACGACCTTCATAGATAATTTGTGACGTGTGCAGCACGTAAGCCCAGTTTTTTATGACTTTTATATCCATATATCGTGTGACTGAGTGTGTGACGTGACGTGGCACAGCCGGTGTGTGACAGTGATTTTCCGAATCATTGAATTAATGTGCACGTCAAGTGTTGTACTATTCTATGGTTGTGCTCATTCGATGCTATCTCTCTCCGATAGTCTATGTCCCATATTCGATATGCCTCTGTAATTTTATAATAATTTTTAATTTATATGCCCTAGGTTTTATCTTGATATTATATTTACATTTTCATATCACAGAGTAAAGATAAATAGCTAGTAAAAAAGCTTAGTTAACATAATTTATAAAGCCACATTAGCATCTACGTTGTGCTTACAAAACAGCTCAGTAACTCGTTTATTTAATGCAAAAGGAACTCAAGTTCATTATTCACTTAAATATGGAAATTATATTACAGTTTTTATTTTTGTTAGTTTTCTAGCAATTAATATAATCAAATCAATTTTAATCATGAATCTTGAGAAATACATTAATTTAGTGCCAAAATATGTATAGAGCTTAAAGCTGTGTAAATCTTGTACTCTTACGATTTAATTAAAATGTTCAAAGACATATTTGAGTCAGATGATATAAGAAAAATGCGCATTCTAGGATCACTCTTAAAAAATAAATATTATTTATATTATATTTTGTATCGATCTATTTGAGCGATCGTAGACATGTTTGAATCTATGGAGGCCGACTGTCAAAAGAATATTTCACCCCTCGGGGGTTCCTCAAGGGTTCAACCTGAGCCCCTTGCTTTATTTATTAATGACAATCGCAGTGTTGCTCCTGCTAAATTGTTTGAAATAATTATCCATTGATACACCTTCAATCAATTTCAATCACAACAGCCTGGGTTTAGTCCTAAAATAGTGACAAAATCTCTCGATATGGAAATTCAAGTAGACGTCGTATATATGGATTTTATGATTTATAATCGCTTATTTTATTGATCGTAGATTGCTAAAAAAATATTTTCGCAAGCTTTCAATCGCAATATTGAGGTCCTGAATCTATTAGAATGTTTATTCTTTTTGTCGCAACAATCTTAGTCCATCCTTGTAAAAATCGATTGGCTCACGATGTTTCAGACACGTTGTTTTTCCAAAGAGTTCGTGTGAAAAAATAATAACCGCATCGTATATAAATTTATTGTTTTCATTGTAACGAAGACTAATCTCAGTATAATGAAATATTTTGATCCGAATTAATAATGACGTTACAACTTGACACAATATTTTTTAATACACACACAAAATCAAAAGGCATTGTCGTTCGATCGCTGCTTTATATTTTTTCCCCCGTTATTGTGTATTATTTATGATGCGTCTTTTATTTCCAATCATTGGTTAAATTAAAAGAGAATAAAAAATACTGTCTATGTAAGTTATTTACATTAAACGCATAGCTTTTAAATAGCTCAATATCTGAAATATTAATTCGAAACTGCTGGTAATTCAATAATTAAATAAACCAGTTATTAGCTTAATATGTAACATATACATGATAAACCTTAAGAATTATACCGGTTCACATTACTAATGATTTATAATATTAATTTAATGCCGTTGTTGATTTATTCATTTTGTAAATCAGCAGTGTACGCGATATTATCGCTGCTGGTCGCTATTTATGAGATTTATTTGTGGACTGAACGAGGCGTGTAATGGCATGGCATGCCGCTAATAATCGGTTTATTTCCGCATAACGACACTTCAAATGACCCTTCAAATCTGATCATATTCCGATTTGCATCCTCGAACGCGGACACGACATTGCCATGCTACCCTTAACCCCCGCGGTTTCACCCCACGATGCCGCGTGACGAACGAAAAATATACACCATGTAATATATACGCAAGGGGTGGTCCATAACTTTCTGACTTTTCATAGAAGCTGATTAGATAATATTTTTACATCTTAGTGATATCAATCTGAAGCAAAAATATAAACGTAATTGAGGTATTGTGACGTAGAGTACGCTCGGGATAAGGATGCCGGTTTGTTATTGTGTGCGTGTACATGTATATGAGAGGGAGAAGCGATGTAGCGTGTACTTCGTTGTCTCGCTTTCTCTTTTAAGGACAGTCGCTGATTCGTCAACGCTGGTATTCGTCATTAAAGTGCAGTGTGGCACAGAAGTTCGATCTTCTCTAGTGATTTATTTTAAATAATTTTGTGTTGATATTGGTTTAACCCAGATATGCCCACTGTCACATGGGTAGGTCACTAAACTCGTGCTACTGTTTTTTATTTATAAATGAAATTTCTTGGGCATATCTGGGTTAATTGATATCAAGGCTTCAAATATATACTGTAACTTATTCGTTCTCTTACCCGTGGATTAAAATATTTTAATTATTTTTGCATTAATCCGTACGTTGTTGGTTTTTTTACACTATTCTCTGTAAGGCTTAAAAAAGTTATTATTCTTATCGTTGCGCCAATGATATTTTTTTAATTTATTCAATGGATTCTAATGATTTAATAGAGTCGTCGGGCCATAAAACAATCTGCGAATAATTCATTTCCCCATTTTATACCTTTTTGTTTTTGAAGAATAGCTAAAGACTTCATTATGTTTTTGACTAGTGAAAGATTTTGAATTTTGCAAATATTTAATTAATGACATCAATGTCTGGTTTCTTCGATTATATAATATATTTTTAATTGTCCGTTGAAATTTCTAACTTAGCTCAGATGTATGTATGTTAAATAAACATATATTTTCATTTAAAATAAAAAAATTAAATATTCTGAGCGAAATTCTTTTGAGCCACGCAGTTCACGCACACAATAACAAACCGGAATTCTTATCCCAAGCGTAGTCTAGTAACATATTAAAAATAAATCAACAGCGTTTTCTTCCTATATGATGTATTACATCCAATGGCTAAAAAGGTTTATATTGTCACTGTATATTTAAATTTTTACTGTTGTTGAAAAAAATAGGAGTAGAATTCTGCCAGTCACGATGTAAAATTTTAAAATTTATTTAAGAAAAGTTTAGTGCTTGGTCCTTATGTTTTGTCAATGAGTAACACTAGTTTAAGTAATATAATAATATATAAAACACCTTTCTACTATTTTTTAACACTGCCATAATCATATCGAATCTAGAATCGAAATATACCACGTGACTATTTCAAGTTTCAATCATTTCAATCTAGTGTTTGTTTTATTTTTTTATAATCTAAGTATCGTTTTTTTTTTAGTTTCTTTTATATGATGATTAATAGATGTTAATAATAATGTACGTGATATATAATATGCATACGTGTATTTGAATATCGTTATCAATTAATAACGCTTTTCTATTCGGAGTACTCAGAGTCAACACGATACTTGGTCCATTGTTACGTTGGCCCCTTTCGCGGGGCCCGAGTGAAAGAGCCGTTTTGTTACTTATCTGTGTATGTGTGGAGGTGGGGGCGTAACTAGGGTTGGGGGCGGAGGCCCTCAATGTTTACCGTACACATATGTTTCCGTTCAGTGGATTTTTTATGATTATTATTTTCTTTTATGAACACCGCGGCAGCCGTGCGGAGAATAACAATGAGGCTGCGCCCCCCGAGTTATGGCCCCCCGCCACGCTCTATATTAACGGGAAATTGTTGCTCTCCAGCATTGGGTAGTACCTATGTACTAGGTACTACTCCACCCGCATACGCCCGTAAAACTGGAATTCATTCAATTGCGACTGAGATGCAAGAAGGCAGCGGGAAAATGGTACGCCAGCTTTTAACGTAAATATTATTCTACTAATAGATACACTGTATCATGATGTATATTTAACAAGATGAGCAAAAATAATATAAAATATGTGCATATGACATTAATCTTCAACCGACATAAAATAGCTAATAAGATTTAAGAGTTGCTAAAATTACTTAATCTCAGTGTAGTTTAACCCTCTGGTTGCCGATCTAAATATCAATGCATAATAAAAAAAAATATTTTCTGCTGAAGAAAATAACAAACAGTCCATTAAAAATTTATCTGAATTTTTATTCAACGATCCGATAATTTTGACCAAGTAGCAAATAGCAATAAATCAGATTTCGGTAAACTTTTCTTTTTCTGGTTGATGACCAAGACTTGAAAAAACGGTTTTTGAATTTCAAGTTTTTTAAATTAAAAAAAAAAATTATACTACATACAAAAAATGTAATAAAACAAAATTTGGCTAAACAATTCTTTAATTTTATATAAAATTTATTAAAAATAAAAAATAAGTATTTTTAACCTTTTAAATGCCGCAAACTATTAATACGCCCGTGCACTACATACAGGCTGGGAAATTTCTAGCACAAACAAAACATATTGTAACTTTTTTTTTAAATATATATCGATGGTGTAATATGGCGACCTATAAAATATACCCAAAAAAACAGCGGTTTCCAACCTAGGAGTAGGCAAAACTTTTTAATAAAAAAATAATTTTCATACTATAATATCTACAAATAAATAATACTTCATATAGTAACTTAACAGTAAATACTCGGTGAATGAATGTTTATTTTTATTTTTCCTACATTTTTATACAAACATTTAATTCCTATATTAAAATTATACGAACTGTATGCTTTAGTGCCAAAAAAGATTTTTACAAAAATTATGAAAATCTTTTGAGAGCTAGGCTGTTTGCAAAGCTGTGTGTTGATATGGAAACTAGTTAAACCTCACTTTTGTATTATTGTGATTTCGTGCAAAAGTGATTCAAAGGGTGTTTGCACTCAAAGAATAAATAGCAACTTCATTAAAATTAAAAAACTGAAGTTATAGGAATCAAATTTACAAAAGAATGAGTTGTATATGTTTTCACTTTCAAAGGATTTCTGGGCCACAGTCAAAGCAAGCAAATCTTTTTATTGAACATGGTTTAAAAAATTGTAGTAGGTTAAATGATTAATAAGAATTCAATATAAAAATAAATATACACTTATGTATATGTTATTATTCTGTTCATAGTAGATTTCAGTTTTTTGTTGTAATATTTTTTTATTTTTTAAAGCGTGTCTATATAATTATATCTATTGAAAATAAAAGGCAGGGAGTTGGAAACCGCTGCTTTAAAGCCAAAATTGTCACATTACATAATATAGTATAATAATATCATATTATAAAATAGATATTTATAAATTAATTAATTATGTGTATATATTTAAATATATTAAAAAAATATAAAATAACTACGTGACTTATTATAGATCGCGTTTTTCCTTGGAGTTTCAGTCTCGATATATTTCGAAAAAATATTTTTGGCATCATCAGGAGATTTTTATTTTTATTTACACTTTTTTTCATAGAGTTTTATAATTCGCACTTTTATTAATTAATTGTTTTTATGTCAAAAACACCTTGGTAAGAATGATACTTGAATTAATAACACTTTTTCGGCTGTAATCCCAATTCACAGGCATATGTTTTGCAACAAAGACATCTTCCTTCTTCCGAATATGTTTTATAATTTTAATTGTCTCTCAACTCGATCTGCTTCTTTGAATATGGTTTTAGAATGTATAATGAAAACCTTTCTATATTGAAATATTTTATTTTATTTTTAATACATTTTTTTAAAAATCTCCACCGTTAATTTTCTTTATATTAAGATGTAAAATAGCTCTATCTTCTACCCTTGAATCACATCTTTATAGAAGTTCTCGAAGAATTAGGTATTTGAAGATTTTCTTAGTCCATGGAAATATAAGTATATATCAAACATCTACATTTCAAACGCTTCTAGTCTATTGATTATAATAATTTTATTAATTATTTTTTAAAGTCCATAGTCCATATAAGAAGTTTTATTTTTGTTTGAAGATGTAAAGGCTTGTTTCTGTCAATCATTGATCAGTTTAAAATTAAAAATACTGGCTCTTAGTAATTTCGATGCGGGCTTTAATCTCTTCGTCGGGGTCCATTTCGTCACTTACAAAACTACCCAGATCTTTGAAATGCTTTACCCTCTTAATTCTATCTCCGCCTAATGTTAAGCTCACTGGGCCCACGGGGAGCTTGCTTAAAACCATACATTTTGTTGTATCGATGTTTATTCGTAGGCCCTTTTTATACATTCTTTATTTACACCATCCAGGAATCTTTAAAGGTCGTCAACGTTCTCAGTAAATATTGCCGTGTCATCAGCTTTACGAATATTAGTTGTCCACCTATCGATTTTTGTTCCTTTTTGTCCATGGAGAGTTTTGCAGTGTATATTAAAAAGAGTTGGAGAAAAATACATCCCTGTATTGGAGTTCTTTCGGTTTAATCCCAGATTTTATTTTATAAAACTTAGATCCTTGAGATGATACGCGAGCAAATACTTAAAAATCTCGATAAGTCTAAAATCACTGCACAAGTTCGAATAGCTATTTTTTTTGTTAGGGAAATAAATTTCGATCGCAACCTGTCATTGGGGATTTTTACAGAAAAGTATATTTTATTAAAGATGCTTAAAATTTATTTATTTTTTTATGCTTAATGACAGCGTTTTTAAAATATTGATTTAATTAATTGTGGTAAGTTGAATCTAGTACTTTACATTAAAAAAATATCAATACAGCAATTGTCTGTATTGCTTATTATTTATTCTCTAAATAACAAAGCGATTAATTACGATTATTATACATAAAAAAGTGTTTTTCATTACGATATTGATGTCCCCATACCAACGTTCTTTCATTATTAAAAACGGAAGTAATATATTTTGAGCATCTTGTTTATTTCACACGATTCAGCTTTGATTAACTTAGTTGTTAGTGATCATTTTAAAAACATAAAAAAGTCATGGACGTGTTTAAAATTTATTCCTTCAAATGTGCATTAGAAACACGCAAAGGGTTTGATGCAAATTAGATATTGTTTCTAGATGAAATATCTGTGGTATGCTAGTATAAAATCCATTATGAAAAGCAAAATCTGGATGTAGCAAGTTATTTATGCATATCGAGTTAAAAGTTCGAATAGAGGAGAGTTGATTCACATACATAATTAATTAGTAAAGCTTTCGATTTCGTTACGTGCGATAATTACAAATATCGATGATAGTGTATTTTCCAGTATTAATTATTCAACCGTGTGTATATTAACATAATTCATATTTATTATTATTAATTTATATTTAAAAAAAATTTTTGCGCCGTCAGTAGGTGAGCAATGATATTTGTCGCTCCAATGAGTTATACCTTGTTCATTTGGAATACTACAAGGATCCAATCTTGGTCCTCTGATTTTTTTGATCTTTATAAACGACATACATACATGCGGCAATTTAAATCTAAAAATATTTTTAATATGCTTACGATATTGGTAATAAAAATATAAGAAATAAAATATAAATTGGTTGTTTTTGAGACGCCATTGGTTGTTATTTCGACTGCCTAGGTTAAATATTTACAATTGTTTTAATTAATTAAATTAGTGCAAAAAAAATCGTATTTCTGTGAATAAAATATAAAATTTATGTAAGATACTTATTTTTTGATATGTATATTTATTTCAATATTAAAAATAATTTTATTATCTTACTATTATATTAGTGGTTTATAATCATTTTCATGTTTACAATTTGTGATTGACTACGATTTAATAAAATAAATAAAAATATAAGATACCTTGGTAGTTATAATTTAAGGAAAAGAAATAAAATACTATTTGTTTTCTTCTTCTAAAGCAACATGTGCTTTGGTATTTTGTGCTTACATATAAATTTATAGTAGTTAATCATTTTTTTGTCTCTAAGTATATGAAATTGAAATAAATATTAAAAGGTGTATTATAATTATTTTTTATTGCAAAATTTTATTTTATATAAAATAGTATTACTAGTGCTATGCATATTTTGAAATGGGTCTAAGTATTTTTTTATAGATTAAAATTTTGATTTTTATAGTTCACAATGGCGGCAAGCATTTTAGAGCGAAGTTGCAAAATATTTTTTATTAAATTTTAGCTTATAGTCCAGGTGTTTGCTCAAGTATTTAACGTTATTACCGAGAAGTGGTGGAACAGTTTTATTTCTGTTTATTTTAATTTTACACCTCTCAAAATATTTATTTAATTCTTGAAAATTATTTTAAATTAGTTTAAGACCGTAAGCATTTGTTAAGATAGCTGTATCGTCATTATACATATGATAGAATAATGCGTATTTTTTTTTGTGGTACTGTATATATTAAGAAAAACGGCCCGAGCAATCTTCCCTGTGGAGCTCCATCGCATTTATTATTTAGTGAAACAATATAGCTTCTACCTTCCAGGTATGAGCGTATTAAGCGTAGTGGATAGTTAGGGGTATTTGTATAATTTATAAATAAAACTATCATAACATACTGTGTCGAAAGCCTTTTCTATATCCAACATGATTCGTTATATTAAGTTATTTTTGCGCAAGTTGAACTATTCGTTATTTTTTTTTAAGCAAAGATTTTTTAAACGCATAAGGATTATTTTTACAAATATTTTACTAAATGACAACGTGATAACTAATTGGAATAGTAAGATATTTGGATGAATATTAGCAGTTTTTTAAATGAATTTTAATGACATTTAGCTTATTTTGAGATTTAAATCCTTATATTATTCTTATCGATACTTTTTTATGTTATTAATATACCAGAAGTACAATCAAAGCATCAAGGATTTTTTAATTTAATCTTGAATACATTTTGCTACCTGAGCAATGTTCAGAATCTACACTTGTTAAATTAATTGCCACGCAGTTTCTTATATACGTTTCATAAGAAAGGAGAGACTGTAATCCTTAAGTTAGCAGAGCATCTCTTGATCTTTTAATGTAGTAAACCAAATGGCTAAACATCTCGCTTTTATACGAGTATTAGCGCAAGTGATCTACTTTGGATAAAAAGGTAGTCACTGATTCATTTTATTATTAATTTATTTGCGGAGTTTTTATGTTGATTTTTTTATCTACACCCAATAAAAACATATTCTCTATACTTTCAAGATTATACTTACTGATCTCGGGATTCATAATTATTGAAAATTATGCGAAATTTCAGGGTTAGATTTTTTTTGCAAAGGACTACGACTGCCGAAAATGTATTGATAATAATTAAATCGTTTGATGCAGATAGCGTATGTTACGGCTAGTGTATAAATGTACATATGTATAAATATAAGCATCATATATTCTCACATATACAGTGTGTATGTAGTAGATGTGCAATCGTTTCGCTTTGCGCAGGGCCGTGGGCGGCCCTTTTGGGCTTTCGGCCATTCGCAGTATCCTCTAGCCAGCCATTTGCCGTTTTATGGCCAAAGCGCCGCGGCCGTTCGCCGAAAGGGCCTGGACCCCTATTATTTCCACTCGCTTTCCTTTCTTTTTTCCTGCTTTCTTGCAATTTTTTCTTCGTCTTCTTTTACAGGTGCTCCTCCACTGGCTATACATTTTTTTCGGGGCTCGCCTCTTGTGCGCGTGTTTTTATTTTATTTTATTTAATCTTGAAGAGGTGCGCTTTTTGGCAAATTTGATGCTTAGACCCCTTGTCGGATTAATTTTTGATGTAACTCAAAGCATGTATTTCAATCTGCGATGACTTGGGAACTAACAACTAATTGAAAGGCGTTAAAAAATATAAAAAAAACACTATGGTAGCATATTTTTTAAGCTTAGAAGATAACATTTTTATAATGGACAGTTGGTATAACATTTTCTATAAATTTGGACACTCTAATATCATCATATGATATTAAAAGTTTTTTTCTTAAAAATAAAAAAAAAATTTTGGAATATAGTTTTATGGGCAATTAATGACCGGAAAATAACGAACACGAGTATTACACACGTGAACACAAATATTCCGCACATTTATATAAAAAACCCTAATACATAGCCATATACGTAAACGTATATATATATATATTTACATGTGTGATACATATACATTAGACATTAAATTTCATTTAATTTTGATCGATATTGACATATAATATATTAGGTAATCCCGATTTTTTTACTATAATTGACCGTTGAATACTTGCTTCTTAAACGTTTATGCCTTAAAAAGCCACGTTAACATCGTCAACAAAATGCCACATCAACATCGAGGCAGCAAGCTCCTCAATGTAAAAATTCTGCGTCTCTTACCGTGTCTCTTCTTTTACCAAGTGTCACATATTTTATAATGTTGCTTTCAGAAATAAATACAGTGGGGCCAAAAACAACGAGATTCAAATTGGTTAATATAAAAAAATATTATATATTAAAAACCTAATTTATTGAAAATAATTAAGAGCAATAATTTTTTTAAATAATCATACTTTTTTAACATCTTTTAACATCAGAAAATAATATCTTACTGATTGCATAATACCCAAAGTATAATATAGTGGCGGAAGCGTTATCTTCTGGGGTTGCATGGGAGCAGCAGAGGTAGAAAGCTTGTACACATGCAAGGGTAGTTTTAATAGTGGCGTTTATATTTCTATGTTAGAATCCATTTTAATTGAATCGTAGAGGTAAATATTTATAAGCGCAAACCACGCTACCATATTATTCTAGTAAGGAAACGCTCCATGCAATACTTCATTAAAGGCAAGGGTTAGTTTGCATCAAAGAGTTTGATGCTTTTAGGAGGGTCTACACAGTTACCGGACCTAAACCCTATAGATAATTAATGATAAAATTAAAAAAAAAATTGCCCATTACAATTGCAAACCCAAAATTAAGCTGCAAAAATAAACAGTTTTTTATTTATATTTTCACGATTTTTTAAGATTTATTGATATGCCACATTATTATGACCAAGCCTTTATTTTTTTAATTCGGCAACTACTGTCACTAAAAATATTTGTGAAGTGGCAGTGATTCATTAGATAACCGTAAATGGTAAAGATAGTTTAAAAAACATTGAACGGAAAATTACGATATCAAGAATAGTCCTGAATGTGTGAGATCAGAAAAGATGATGTTCTAGTTGTGTAAATGAAAATCAGATGTTCTAGTTGAGAAAATAAACCGGTCCGATTTAGTAGTGCATAGACACAATAAGAATATTTGGAAGGCTTGGAAAGAAGGTAAAATAACAACCTTAGTCGGTTTTTTATTTATATTTTCACAGTTTTTTAAGATATAACATATTTATTGGGGTGCCCCATTATTATAGCCAAGCCTGTATTTATTTAAAAAATATTAAATTGCTCTTATTTATGTCTACGAACATAAATTACAGAAAATTGTTTAAATATATTAATTTACGTTAGTAGAACATTCAAAAGAGATCAGAAAAGCATTAGTTAAAATAAAAAGAAAAACTTAATTTTTCTCTGATATATTATATAATAATCAGCAAAATTGTTTCTTTAAATAAAAAATGTAATTAATAAATTAATACAGAAGATATTTTTTTATATACAACATTTTTTAATTTTTTATCGGTTATGGTTCTTGTTATAAAATAATTTGGTAATTTTGGCAATAAAACGTGAATTAATTTGTCTCTTCTTTTTATCACGCTTTCTTCTAATTTAACTTTTCTCACTGTTTTCTCGCCAATCCGGAGAAATTTCTCCGCCTGTGTTACCCTTAGGCACCCTAAAAAAATTAGGGGATAAAATGAGATTTTTATTGTTCTGAAATATTATACGGGGAGTCTCTTCTCTTTTGCGAACGCATTCCGTTTTTGGTACCTATAAGAACATTTGCAAGATTGCTTCAATTAAGGTGTGTTTATAACTCTCGTCGTTTATTGCTTGGCTGTTTTTTTCTTATCGCGTATTATTGTGTTATAATTGCATAGGGTGACTGTCTGAGAAGTCGGAAAAAATAATTAAAGAACAAATAAAGCGATTGTTTGAATAGAAAATTATACATGGGGGCGATTCCAGTGGAAGAATAAAAAATGGGTGGATTTTAAAGTAGGGATTAATGGGCGAAGTTATGCAGTCATTAAAATGTCATAAACTCACTTAGTATTAAATATGTTTTTTATGTTATTAAATATAAAAAGTTTAAACTTATAAATGATTTTTTTATTCAGTCGTTATAATAGCTGCATAAAAACTTTAATGCAACATACTAAATCAAATGATCTTGAAATTTAATATTGATTTTCAACTTATAAAAATTAAGGAAAAGTCTGCATAATGTGGTAGTTGAAATAATTTTTATTTTTCTTATGATTTTGCTTCAAATTAATTAAATCGCGTTAAATAATTTATGTCGGTCCTTTAAAAGGACATTTTTAATTAATTTATTTTTTCACAATAAAGCAAAGCTATTGTTATTAACTTCCAGATTTCAGAAGTTCATAATATATTACTTTCTTTTTACCTTGTAAAAACAATGCAAAAATCTTTCAGTTAACAAATTAAAATCACTTTAGAATTTATAAATATTGTATTGAAGCCCTAAATTATTTATAACAATATTTTTATGTAGGTAAGTTTACGGATTTTTGAGCCACAAAGTTTGCAGATAAAATAGACGCTTGAAAAACCTGGTAACATTTTATTGATATTAATTACAATCTACTACAGATAAATAGTGTTATATGAATTCTGGTATGTCCTCTGGATAATCTGCTCTCTCATATTTTTTGTTGTTAATTGTTTTCGATCTCGGTCTAGTTGTCTGTGGTTTCAAATCGGTTTTGAGACGTCTCTGAGAATCACATATGCGGATGTTGGTAGACCAATTGCATCGCTTAATTTTTCACGCATCAAATATGTAAAACTGCAAGGTGAAACGATTTTATAGATCGTTAAAGCAAAAAATAGATTATTTTTTAACGCTGGTTAAACGCATAAAGGGTAGTTTTTCTGGTAAGCACAATTGTAAGGTACGTATTTATGGTAATGAATATTTTTTTTATTATTAATTAACCTTTTGTCGGAACGTGTTGCTATTTCCTTTTCATTAAAGTTCGAATTTATCGTTTAAATTAAAAATTATTGAGTCCTTTAAAGTCTTTAAAACCAATCGAATGAAAATATTATTTATTTTAGTGATCGTAGACAATTTGTCATCTATGGCGGCTAAGGATAGTTTTTCCGGTAATGTAGGTTAATACAATTGTAAGATACGCATTAGTGGTAATGAATATATTTTTTATTATTAATAAGCCTTTTGTTAAAACGCGTTGTTATTTCCTTTTTATAAAAGTTCGAATTTATCGTTTAAATTAGAAATTATATAGTCCCTAATAGCTTTTTAAGCTGATAGTATCGAATTTGTAATATTGAATTTTTTTATTATTAATAAGCCTTTTGTCTAAACGCGTTGCTATTTTCTTTTCATAAAAGTTCGAATTTATCGTTTAAATTAGAAATTATCAATATGTTTAAATTAGCCCTTGAAAGCCTTTTAAGCCGATCGTATTAAAGTATTATTTATATCAAGTTATTTTAGCTTAGATTATCGAAAAAATATTTCTTGTTCTTAAATGGTCCAACCTGAGCCCTCTGCTGTTCACGTTATTTTTTTGACATAAAACGGCAGTTACAAATTCAAGTTTTATTATATAGGTATATTTTTTTCAACACATTCGATCTGTTGCGGACTCCTTTTGTAAATATTATTTAGATTCTCTATGGAGATGGACTTCTTTAGTGTCAAAAAATACAATATCTTTGTAGTAACGTTTTAGCTAGAGAAACTATCACTAACTTTTGAGGGCAAGTGGAGATTCTCTCTATGCGTAAACGTCTGCGAAAAATCGTCCAAGATGCTCGGCTTTGTTATGAGGAACGCGTTTTACTTTGTTATTATTGTCCTTTATGACAGTGGTCTCCAAAGTGGGGTACGCGTACCCCAAAGCGTACGCCAACTGACAATTATACGATCATAAACAGGACCGGCACTAAAAAAACGCAGGCCCGAGGCTCTCTTAAAAAAGTTTTTAAAAATTAGTACAAGATGATTTATAAATGTGTGTGTTTTTTATTATTATTTTTTATTAAATTTACGCTATTTATAACATTGTATAATATATAATCTGCAAAAAATAAAAAAATCGAGAACGAGTCGAGGCAGAATTATTTTTTTAAAGTGTTATGTGTTAGTGATTAAGATTTTTAAGTATATAAAATTAATTAAATATTAAACATATTATTATGTATTACTTAATTACAATAATCTACAAAAAATAGCATTTAAAGTTTACTATATAGTATTATAAAACATAAAGAAGCAGCTTAAATGGTTAGAAAATTTATAAATATAATATTTTACGTTGAAATATTTTTTTAGTTAATATAATATTGTTCGATTTGCATCGCCAAAAATAATAAAATTATTATAATCACATTTCTTACAAATGATGAATGTTGCAAAATCAGCAAGAAGACGGCTCGGTTGTGCCAAATCCGACGATCGAAGTGAAAAGATTTTTTTTTCAATCTGTTTCTAATTTTCATCCATTACCATCCGTTTAACAAAAGTAAATACCGCAAAAGGAATAAAAATAATTTGTGCCTGTTAAATAAAAAACTTTATTAATAAATTTAAAAATATTTTATTATTCAGATAAAGCAGTATATTTAGTGTCTTCTGAACTATCGACCGAAACGTATCGCGAAAATTGCTCTTCTCTTAGTAATCTTTTGTGATTGTGATTTTAATCAAAAAAAAAATATTTTCAATCACCTCAAAATAGACGAAAGAGGTGAAACCTTTTTGTGAAAATTTTAAGACGCTTCTAGTGATTATGAATATATGTGCGAAAGTTAATCTAATTCAAGTATAAGTGAACATAAACCGCGTGTGATGAATTTACTTTTATTCAGTAATGGTGAATGTGATAGTGATATTATTCCAGAAGACTAGAGTGAATTTGCTCCAACAAGTGAAGGTATTCCAGAGGAACAAGTTTTTTTCAATAATAGTGAAAGCATCGAAGAAGTGGCCAATTTATTTATTGACGATGATTTGTTCGAGATAATAGTTTCGGAAACAAATTTATATATTCGGCAAACATTTCACAAATACAAAAATACAGAAAAAAATGGCACAATGGAACGATGTGACAGTAAGTGAATTGAAAAAGTGGTTTAGTTTACTTATTATAATGGGTATAACTCATAAGTTAAGAAAACCTCACAATCGAGACGCCGATATTTCGAAAAACTATGTCAAGAAATAAATTTATTCAAATTTTAACATTTTGGTAAAAATGCAACAATTTAAAATAGTACAGATAATCTGGCGAAAGTTAAGCAAATTGTCGATTACTTTTTAGGCAAATTCAATCATGTTTATACAATTTTTAAAATAGCGTTTTACTCCCATAATATTAATTTTTACGGAAAACAGAACTTTGTGGAACAATCCATAAAAATAGGGGTCTGCCAGAATCTCAAAAATATAAAATTTAAGCCCCTATAGATGAAACATGGCAGAAAAGCTAAAGCGCTTATCCAAATTTGGAATACAAATAAAAAAAGAGATTTCAGAATAAATTCTATAAATACATCATAACAGCCAGATGATGGACACGGGAATATAAATCAGAACGACCGGCCATACAATATATAAGCTTCAATGTATAATGGACAACAATCGAGGTGTTGATAGCAACGATCAATACCTACATAGTTACCTAATATTTTGAAAAACAATTGAATAAACAAAAACGGTTGTTATTTTTATATTTCAATACGCATTGTTTTATTCGGTGTCGGTCAAAATTTTAATCGTAACAGCAAAGTTAAGTTCAAAGATTTTCTTTTGAGTAAGGCTAAAAGATGGATGCAGAAAGACATTTCATCGGTTTGCACCACATCTTGCCGTGCCTGTGCTATCGATCCATCGGGAAGGCTTTCGGATGAGCTGAAAAACGATCAGCCAATAATTATAAAAAGTGTCGAGAAATACGTGAGAAGAAAATATCGTGTTTGTTCTGCACATGGAATAATGAAAGATATAGCATACATGTGCAGAAATTGTGAAATTCCTCTTTATATTGACGAATGCTTTTATACGTAGCAAAAAATATTGAAATTAATAAAAAAGTGTAAATAATAAAAATAAGTGATATAGTGTGGTGCATAAGTGTAGTGAATAAAATAAATGTGTCAGTGACAGTTGTAAGCAGAAAAGGACGCCGAAAAATTTGGTGAGTGCAAATTATATTAAATTATAAACGGATATTTTTTATAAATCGTTAATACAAAAATTTATAGCAGCATTTAAACATGCATATTATTAAATTATAATTAGCTGGTTTGTAACTATTGCAACCATTTTCAATTTACACAAAATATTAGGTATGAAAAATACATATTTATTCGTTCATGATTTAATTCATCAGAGATTCTTTTAAGTACAATAATATTTTATTTCTTAAAAATTATTCTACAATAAACTAATACGGCGATAATTTATTTTACCTCTGTGATACTTAATCATTGCGGTTTTCCAAGTGGTTAGAAAATTTCAAAATAGCAAACACCCGGTAAAAATTATATTTTTTAAAGGTTCTTTGATTACTGTGCTATCTAATTTATCGATTATACTTTATAATTTTGCAGTAACATACAGAATTTTAGGTTGAAAAAATTAATTGATGTACAATAAACGGGGATGTTTCGATTTATGTTGATTGGTTTGGTTTAATGTTTACCTAGCTAGACAGTTTAACCCTGAAATTTATTTCTGTTTAAGAAGTGTAACATAAAATATTATTTTTATATATGAAATTAATAATTATGGTTCATATATTTCATAAAAAAAATTCACGGGCCCCAAAAACGCGACGTCTCATTGCATTGCGTCGCAATGGGATAAGACGACTATTTTTACGATAATTTTAAGTAAAACATTTTTTATTTGATGTTAGAGTACGCTCGGGATAAGGATGCCGTTTTGTTATTGTGTGCGTGTACATGTATATGAGAGGGAGAAGCGATGTAGCTTGTACTTCGTTGTATCGCTTTCTCTTTTAAGGACAGTCGCTGATTCGTCAACGCTGGTATTCGTCATTAAAGTGCAGTGTGGCACAGAAGTTCGATCTCCTCTAGTGATTTATTTTAAATAAGTTTGTGTTGATATTGGTTTAACCCAGATATGCCCACTGTCACATGGGTAGGTCACTAAACTCGTGCCACTGTTTTTAATGTATAAATGCAATTTTAAGAGAACAAAATTTCTTGGGCATATCTGGGTTAATTGATATCAAGGCTTCAAATATACACTGTAAGTTATTCGTTCTCTTACCCGTGGAATAAAATATTTTAATTATTTTTCCATTAATCCGTATGTTGTTGGTTTTTTTACACTATTCTCTGTAAGGCTTAAAAAAGTTATTATTCTAATCGTTGCGCCAATGATATTTTTTTAATTAATTCAATGGATTTTAATTATTTAATAGAGTCGTCGAGCCATTACACAATCTGCGAATAATTTCTTTCTCTATTTTATATCTTTTTGCTTTTGAAGAATAGCTAAAGACTTCATTATTTTTTTGACTAATGAAAGATTTTGAATTTTGCAAATATTTAATTAATTGCATCAATGTCTGGTTTCTTCGATTATATAATATATTTTTAATTGTCCATTGAAATTTCCAACTTAGCTCAGATGTATGCATTTTAAATAAACATATATTTTCTTTTAAAATAAAAAAATTAAATATTCTGAGCGAAATTGTTTTGAGCCACACAGTTCACGCACACAATAACAAACCGGAATCCTTATCCCGAGCGTACTCTACCATCTCTTATTATCATATAGAGGCAAACTTGACGGTATCATAGTATTTTTTAAATAAAAGAAAACGCATGACGTAGTACTCATTTACGGCCACTAAACAATGTTCTTTCAAGACTCGTTAACTTGTTAATATGCTGTATTTTTAAATAATATGATGTAGACTGTGAGTTTATGAGACCGTGCAAAAAGAGAATCGGGTACATGTAAGGGAATTTCCCCCTCTTTAAATTTGCTCAGAAAAATACAAAATATTTGGTCCGTTTCAAAAAAGAATCGGATGTATTATGAACTGCTTTTCTTAATTTTTTTCCTTTTTCATAAATATTATAAAAAATCTTTTACTCAATTGACTCTAAAGATTATATTCACAAATAAAATGCAATGTGTCTGATAAATTATTCAGACGTTATAAATAATTTCCTTCAATCGTTAAAAGCTTGCAAAATGTTAACTTTTATTTTATTAAAAATACTTTTCGCACTTTTCCGACTCCTGTCATAAGCCATACCCGACTATAACGTCACAGGTCAGATTTTTTGCTCTGACTGTTGTTCTTCATAATATATTAATGGGCATGCCGCGCTAAGCGGAAAACTTGTCCGCTTTAAATCACCGATTGGTCTCGGAGCGCCGCTTGTTCCTCGAATGTAATATTCAGGAGCGCGCAACCGTTGACAGGAGTCCCTGTCAAAATTTGCATAAAACTTTGAACAAACGCGTAATTTTTAATAAGGTGCGGGCGGGCACAAAGGCCGGACAGTGCCATTAGGGTCGACGCGCCGCCGACAAAGCCAAGAGCAAATTTGCATATCGGTACCCACTAGGCACACAGACCCCAGCCGAGTGCCCGGAGTGAGCGGCAATCGGCCAGAAATTTGTGTATGTGTGTATGTATGTATATACATATGTACGTTTGCCGAAACTTGCCGACTGCGCTGCTAACTTTATGCAAATATTTCGAATTGGCATATTTAACGGGCCGACGAGCAAACGTGGGCGCCCGCAGACCGTTTGAGGTTTCTTCACACCTGGCTGCACCGCAGCGTCCCGTTAAATTCCGGACTCCCTCGGTTCGACCTTGGATTTAATCAAAATTACCTAAGCATACATGTTTGCTATCTAAATGTGATTATAGCGCATAGAGCGAATTGCAAGAGGCCGGCGCCACTGTGGTCGTAATATTATATTTTATGTTATATATATTTAAAAAGAAATATTTACGTATTTTTTCGCGTTCATCTTGTTTTTTGAATGAGTCTTTATATTTCGCCGAAGATTGTGCCAACATCATCAGAAAAATATTTTTAAAAAAAAATATAATATCACAATAACGTGCTCTATATCGTTTTTAACGATTCGACATTTGTAACAATACGACAAACGATCGATAAAATTAATTTCAGTATGCTCCTATCTGCGGAGCAGTGAGGGTAATAATATTCAAACTAACGTGTATTTAACATTAAAACCAATAAAAAAATTGCGAATAAAAATCCTTTCCTGCGCGTGTACTCTAAAAAATATGAAAACTTCTGATGATGCTGGAACAATTTTCGGCGAAATATAGAGACTCATTCAAAAAACAAGATGAACGCGAAAAAAACACTTGAATATTTTTTTTAAAATATATATATATGTAATTGAAAAAAACGAAAATCTCCTCATGATATCAAAAATATTTTGGCGAAGTATTGATACTTATGATACTAAATTCATTTCAAAAATATCACGTTATTATTGTCATATTTTTGTTGAAAATATTATAAATATATAAAAAATAAATGATGTATTATTCGTTCATATTATTAGCTTACATAAAAAAACGCTTATATTGCTTCAAAATGATTTTAGTTAGACGGGTTTTTAACCCTTAAATGCATGGTGTTGCAAATCTGCAACAAAGTCTACGTTCAATAAAGGAACTCTATTGCAAATGTTACATGTGTGTAACAAACGCCGAGCCATTGTGTTTTCAAATTATTCCGATTGATGTCTCTGTATGCGTGATAATGCCGTTTTAAAAAAAAAATCGTTGTGTGCTAATGTGCCACATTTTTGCGAATTTCAACACTTGTTTTCATTGGTACTAATGATATAAAACAAAATAAAGTTAGTCTATATACTCTAAAAAGGTTAGTCTACCATTGTTTATTTATTTTTTATTCATATTTTTTGTAATAGTTGCATTAAATAAGCAAAGCATGAAGTTGTAGACACTGGCCCATATTGACTAAGAAGAACAGATGCAAAATGCCGAAATGCAATGGAGTTTCACTAACAATGTGGTGTGCTCGTTGTATATTTTTTTATAAATATAATTCACAATTAAGCCTAATTATTTTTGCTCTCACTTTCAGCCTAATTTTAGTATAAAACTATTTTTATTTTTGAATTTTGAAAAATCTTGCATTTAAGGGTTAACTTTACGCTATTGTTTGTTAAATATCCTTAATATGGATTAGAAATTAATTCTGAGATATTTATTTATAAGTAATCTATTTTTTTGTCCTGAAGTAAAATACTAAATACTATATCATTATAATTGTAATAAATGTTTTTACTATAATTTATAGCAAAAAAAAATGTATCATATATTAACTGATTGAGCCACCGCAATGCGGGTCAAATTCGCGTAATTTTCTTTTAACGATGACGCTCGTTTTATTCTCCCATTGCTGTGAATTATTTACTGCAGCCTCATTATTATTTAGCACGGGGCTAGAAAAAATAAAAAAGTTTCGCGGGGAGCGTTTAACGGCCAGTCCCACGCGCGACGTGACGTGTTGTCACTCTTTATTAGATTTTGGGCCGCACACACTCTTCTCCGATTCAATTTACACGTCCGGCTTTCTTTTTATCATTCTGTTTCTTTTTCACTTTATTTTTTCACTCGTTGACTGTCGCCGGAGTCTAGGCTAAGGGGGAATAACTTCGGGCGAAACTTAGTTTTGACGCTTCGACCTCGTGCCAGGACTTTACACCAACTTACTTCGACAATTTTGAGCTCGTTACCCTCTGACAACCCGAGCACACATACCTAACTATAAAACAAATTCATATAGTCAAGCTCTGTATTAATTAATTAAGCAATAAATACTGTGTAGGACGGCTTCATTGCAGACTTTGGCGTAATTATCCTTCCTGGTCCTATCTGCAAGAAACGCTGGTATGTTTCGCTACCAAGACATCTTATTGTTTTTACAAATTATATCTAAATTTCTAATAAAGATAATATTTTGGACCTCAGATCATGTGTCCGTGGTAGTCTATTTCATTCCGATTGATCTAAAGACTCTTTGTTCATAGAACTTTTAGTATACGCTATAAAGTCACATTTTAAAAGCTTTAATTATTTTTTAAAGTTCAAGTCTCACGTCCATACAATAGCACTGATCAGACAGCTCTTTACAAATTTAATTTTGGAGAGCTTTTGGAAATTTTGATGCGAACTTTAATCTCTCTCCGTCGGGGTCTATTTATTCATCAAGGGGTTTACAATATTTACCATTTATAATTAAATTTAAATTATGAGAAGCACAATGCATGTTTAAAGCGTTTGGATTATTTTTCTTTATTAGTCATTAAACACCATTGTATGGTATATTCATAACATTGGCACTGTCATATCCTTACCCACTACATTGTTGTAATTTTAATGTGGTTGAATATAAACTGTTTACTGAATGGTTGTATATTTTTATAAATCACATTAATATTTATGGATATTGGTTCAATTCATTTTTAATAATTATTGCGTACCGAAATACTTGCATGAGTTGCTCTTTGCATGTTATATCCTGTGTTGTGTTCATTAAGATTGTATTAATAAAGCTTGATTTATGTCAGCACTTAGTGTTTTTTTAGTCAAGTTGCAATGCAATTTATAATTTCGTCCTGAATTTAGTGAATTAAATTTCAGAACTTCAGTTTAAAATTTGCCATTATAATTTTTTTAGAACGTTTTGCGATATCCACGAAAAGCTGAAATTTTTTAGAAAAATCCAACGTTTTATTGACAAGCTTATTCTAAAACTTATACCTAAAAACTAGATTTATTTCATAGCTTGTTTTAAGCACCTTTGTCGATTGTTTTAATATATTTGTATTTTTTATAAACACAACGACTTTTCTCGTGTACTTTTTTTTTGAATCTCTAACTCCTTGTTTATTTTTGTTAAAAAATAATCAAAAAGATTCACAATATACAGCATCAATTATAGGAAAGTAACTTAGCCACAGTATATATTCCCACATTTCGTAATCATTTTATAAAATTCATCTGAAAACTCTATGGTCTTTACAAAATGATTTTATATTCATAGTCCATTTTTTTAGAATTATCAATTTTTTTATCGGTTTGGTCGTAATACCTTTTTTGTTTTTTTTATGTGAATTATATTTGTCGTGATATTCTCTTTGAATTTTTTTTTCATTAATTTTTTTTGTAAGTTTACGTTTTATATTTTTTATTAGTTCAAATATTTTATCCGTCCTTCATTGTTGATTTTTGACTGCCTACTTTTTTTCCACTTCAATCATTGTCGTTTTCATATTTTCTTACTTCAAATTGTTATCTTCTTATTTTACAATATATTATTGCAATTTTGTTAAAATTTTTGCTTTAATTCATTTGCAAATTCAAGTTGTAAAGGGTAGCTTAACTTAGAATATGATGTATAAAAAATAAAAAAAACGATAAAAAATTATATATTTTAAATTCACAATAAATTAAGTTAAAAAAATATTTTTAGATAAATCCAGGGCTGTGGAGTAGGAGTTAGAGTAAAAAATCGACCGACTTCGACTCCTTTTTAACCCTTTCCATCCCGATCAGTTATATTTTCATTGTTCGTTGTGCGCCACGCGTTTAAAGTTGGTAATATGAAGTAAACAAAAGTATTAGAAGCAATTTTTGTTTTAAGATCTTTGCATCACGGATTTTCAAATATATTATTGATTAAATTAAGTATGTGAGTAGTCAAAAACTAATTATAATAATATTTTTTATTATTATTTACATTATAATAAATAAATTAAATAATTTAAGAAAATAATATTTTAAGATTATCTTATTGAAATTTTTTAACCCTGCGAAAATTTTCAACAACAACACAGCCCTGATTAAATTTAATTTTATTGCACAGATTTATGATTTTAAAAACATTTACAATATTAATCAATTTAATAAATTGTGTAGTCTTAATTGTGCTTAAACGGATTTTTTATACAAAAAAATAAGTTAATTTTATTTTAAAGTACTATTTTTTTCATTAATAAAATATTTGATATATTTCATTTTTTTGTGAAAATGAATTCTTTCGATGTAATTTTCGATGACGTTTACATATATTTCGAGTGGTATCTTAACTATAATTTGGCGGATGTTGGTTTTTAGGTTCTCAAATGTTTCGGATTTGTCGGCGTAAACACGACATGTAACATAACCTCACAAAAAATTCAACGGCATTGAATCACATGATCTTGATGGCCAGCTGACGTCATCAAAGCGTAAAATAATGTGACTTGTGAACCTTTGTCTTGTTAAAACTGCATGTTTTTCACATCAATATCTTCGATTTCGTGCTAAAAATAAACGGTTATCATGTGTCAATAGCGCTCATCATATAAAAGTAAGGTTCAATGACGCTGCCTGACCATAATGCGCACTTTTTGGGCATTTTGCTTATTAGCATATTCAGAGAGGTGGAAATGTGTCACATCAAAAAATAATATTACCTTTGAAAAATCAGCATTAATTTTGTGCTGCTCTAACACTTAATCTGCGTAAATTCTTTGCTGCACATGGTTTTTGAGCTTCAGTTCTTGTGTTTTTTGAATTTTATACGGGTGTAAGTGTAAGTCCAGATGCAAAATGCGTCAAAGGGAGCTATAAAAAAAGTCCAAAAGCTGCGAACGCCGACGAATCGACAACTGTGGGTCTTCGGCCACACCTACAATTACGCACAGGCTTTACCCTATCTCCAATGCTTCCAGGCTTTATAATTTTTTTCGCTCAGTTAGACGATGAAATTGATTAATTTTTCCGCAAATTTCGTTTGTACAGATATTTTTTTGTAATTGTTTACTAACATTTGACACTTTGAACACGCGTGATTATTGTTAGCTGTCTGATTTACCGTGCTCCTAATGTAGTAAACTTGTATTTATTGTATTTTTAAAATTGTAAATCAGATTCTGTTTTAGTTGTTGTTTTTTTATATACTTTTAAGGCTTGTTTTTATATTGGTTGAAACCGTATCTGCATCATAAATATTTTTTTCTCTGATTAATTAATATAAACTCTATGCATATAGCCTTATTTTTGGTGATTATTATTAGGTTTTGGATAATGTATTAGAAAATCAATTAAGTAATTGGTTTGCCACAATAATTTTTTTTGTATTCGGAACATTTTATTAGGTGTAGAAGTTAATCTTGTTAGATTCTAGTTTATATTATTTTTCTAGACTTTGGTGCGGTATCACTGCTTAATTGCCGTGTCAATCGTACGTCGAATAAAGTCCGATATATTTTTTTTATGGAATGCGACCAAGGAAACTTCCCAGAGGCGTCATCGGCTCCTGCATAAAGAATGCATGGACGCGCGACTAATGTGTCTGTTGACAGGGCCCCCTGGTACGTTCCTCGGCGCCCGGGCAGCAGCCCCTGTTTGTCAACAAGTGAGGCTCTCTCCTGTGCGCATGCATCTTTGATGAGAGTCGAGGGCGACCCAATCTCGATGTCGAGCCACTGCCTCTCTTTGCACAATTATATTGTTTTTGATACCAACACACACATGCGCGCGCGCATCACTTTTACTCGTCTGAAGTTAACCGTTCTGGGAAATAGTCAAAGACCATAAAGATGATGTAAACAAATTTTCCACATGGATAACATTTCGCAATGTACACAAATTTGAACGCTGCGTAGTAAATTACCCAGTGGTTTAGGTGTTTGGAGTTTAAAAGGAGCCGTTTTAAATTTAACCAGAGATGATTGTTGTATCAAAAAAAATTCAAGCAAGTAATATCTTTAGAAATTTAAAATAATGTTTATGTTACTATTAGCAAAGGCTTTATGATAGATGACGTATATTTTGTATAGAAAAAGTAATTTTCTGTTCATTTTTATTTAATTTAAATAATACCATTATAATGCTAAGTCGTACAACTATTATTTTCAAGCAGATTTTGCTGATCATTTCCTATTTCTTCAAGATTTTGTCTAACAAATATCGGAATATTTGCAAAAACTTGCTTCGGCTCAACCACCTTACATTTATGTAAACTTGATAGTTTTACGTTTTTGCATTAAATTTGAAAAATCCGCTGTTAAAGAGATTTTCTTTTGAACGATTTAATAATTTTAAAATCAATATATATATCTTATTATATAAAACTGATGATTAATGCAATGAAAGCTCAAAATATCTGAAAAATCTTAGTCATTCATAAATACGGCTTAGATTAAAAGTTTTAACAATGGCAACTGTATCTTCATTACGTTTTTCTTAAATCCTATAAAAGTATTGATTTCTCGAGTTCTTCCTAGCAATAAAATTGTCTCCAATGGTACTTCTTTAATAAAAAAAATCTGCAATAATCATTCTAATAAAAACTAGTAATTGTACAATAGCACACACATTTTTGATCATTTTTGTATTTACTGATTATTAAATATATTGTTTATATATATATATATATATATATATATATATATATATATATATATATATATATATATATATATATATATATATATATATATATATATATATATATATATATATATATATATATAGTTTTTGTTTTTGATGTTTTCAAGTAGTAAATCCACCAATTCAATTAAGCCTTCTTTAACAAATTTGTTCTCGTAAAAAAAATTATAACTCACTCGTAAAAAAGCAATTGTTATAGCCTTAGATTGCTCTATTAGCTTAAAAAATATTAATTATCCGGCAGTGAAGGCTTTAACCACTTGCACAATTTGTAATATAATATTTTAGAGGCCATTCTAACAACGATTTTGAACATGCAAAAATATAAATCACACGTCTCTAAAATAATGTCATTTATAGTATTTTACACAGCAATAAAAGAGAGATCTCGTTACCAAGCAATTTCGTTAATAATTGGAAATATTGCACATATGTTCTGAGATGTTAATTACCCATAAGTATCGTTGAAAAACTAATTTTTGTTTGGAAAGGACGCGCGCTAAAGCATACATTCTACCCTGCGTATAATAAAATTGTAATTTTACGCTGGAGTGACCATCTGGACCATTCATTTTTAAGGCGTGAAAACATTTTATGGGTGTATCCATGAAACGACGCTATTATCTCGCAAACATCGTCTCGAATCAGCATTATAAAAGATTCTAAAACTGGAATTAATTTTAGAACTTTCATTAGGTTAGGTTTGATGAAAGTTCTAAAACTATAATTAGTTTTAGAACTTTCATTTGGTTAGGTTTGGCTTAGAACAGCAAATGAACGTTTCGAAACTGTCAAATTGAGTTTCATTGGCATTTTAAAACAGCATATAATTTAAATTAAATTAAATTAAATTTTTGCTAGTAGAAATATGTAGCTATTGGTGAAAATGTAATTGGTCTTCGCTAGTGAAAATGTGACTTCACTGAAAAATACACATGCACTACGTATGGAAAAGTTGAAATCTATACTAGCACCTGTCAGAGAAATTTTACTAGCACCTGTCAGAGAAATTATATTTTGATTGATAAAAATATATATCTACCAGTGAAAATGTATTTCGATATTATTATACTGAAATGACATATTTTAATATATATTTTTGAGATACATTCAATCAGTTTTCCTCAGATTTTCTTTGAAGGTTAACTCAGAAATTTCTGCTTTAGAATCTATATTTAATTTATATAACTGGAATATGTTATATATTATTTAAAACAATAAGTCATCATTCAAGTAAGAGTTTTAAAAAAAAAATTAACAAGGAAAATTTTACTTTTTTCAACAATTTTAATTTAGGAAAGGCCTATACTACATTTGCGTTAGCACAGTCAGTTCGAGAGCTTATTATTTCATCATTAATCATAATTGAGAAAGAAATTCTTCAAGTCAAAAATTCTCATTCCCTTAGAATTAAAAATTCTCTTGCCCGTCAATTTAAATATTTTGAAGTCTTTCTCCATTAATCTGTAATATGTTAGTTTTATTACTCTACTTCCTGTAAGGCTGATAGAATTTTTTCTCTAATTATTGAGCCAATGATAAATTTTCTGAAAAAAGCGATGCTTTATAAAAAAATGCTTTTCAAAATTTCTCGATTTGGGACTTTTTAAAATTCTTGATTTGGCATTTTTTTAGAGAAATTTTCGAAAAGAAGTCACGTTAATTTAATTTAAATTAATTAGCCTACAGATAAACATCGATAAAATAAAGTTTATGGCTTAAAGCAAATTTCCCGTGGACCAAATGAGCTTAACATTATACGTAATAATATACCCTGGTAGTTGTTAACATGACAAAAGAGACCCCAACAAAAAAATTAAAGTAAACATCAAAATCGCTAGAAGTCAGATTTTAAAATTTAAACCCTGTCTCACAAACAACCACTTTTAATTTGTGAAATGCTATGATACTATGTTTGTGAATATTATTTATGTTTTACCACCAATGAAAATATCTACTGTATGAACATATAATTTTTTTTAGAAAAAAATGCAATTATAAAATATATAAAATTAAATATAATCGCAACTCAAAAGTGGCATATTCTTTGTGTGTATTTAATATTACATTTATGGTATTATTTACAATAAATAAAAATAGGAAAACTTAGTTTGTTGAATATGTATTAATATATATGATTTGATTAGTAGAATATTGTGCTTAAAAGACCAGATCTAAGTATAAACGTTTTACAATATTTATATAAAAAAAGGTTTAATTATTTTAGAAATATTTATATTCTGGTTCAATTATTATTAATATATTTGAGAATCGCGTGGATATTCAATCAGATGCAAAGCTATTTAATTTTATTAATATAAATAATTATTACTTTGCAATATTTTATTTCTTTAGTCTCTGGACAAATATTTCTGCAAATATATTTGTAATGTTAAAAATATTTATATTTATATAGTATTTATGTGAATCGGAGTTTTCGTATCTTAAAATAATAAAACATAATAATTGACGAATAGTTACACGGAAGATTATTTATGGTTGACTTTAATTATTTTCCTGAATAAATAAAAGTTCATCCAATTATAAATTCTTTGGTTATGTATATTTTGTATTAAACTGTAACCCAATCAATGTTGTAACTTAAAACATTGAATTATCTAGTCCCCAAAAAAAATTTCATTAAAATAATTATCGAGATCAAAAAATAAATGATTTATCAGAGTCGAAAATTTTTATTAGGTTTCAATATAAACATTAAAATAATATTTGTTTTTATCCTTTATCACAAAAGACATTTTCTTAGATGACCAATTATTAATAATGATAATCATATCCAATAATGAATGTTTTGTGAGAGTTCTATTATAATGGTAGTATTGCTTGATTTAACAGTGAGCAATTTATATCACAATCATAATCAACGTTAATTATGCTATTTAAATCACTGCATACTTTTCTATTATTATTAATTAATAGATATTGGTAATTATTATCGATTATTTTTCCATGCAATTTATGAGCGCTGTTGTTAATTATGGTGTAGCTTCAATGTTGATTACAAAACTCGGGTTCTATTTTATTATTTTTCCTGCATGTAAAAAACTATTTTATTAAATTTATTTATGATCCATAATGTAAGTAACTTGAGCTTATATTTAAAAAAAATAATGAGCTAAAAGTATATTTTAACAAAGTTTATTTACTAAGCAGTTCTAAATTGTTGGATATTTTACATTCCTCTGCAATTTTCTGTAAATAAAATGTCAAGATACAATTACCTGCTTATTATTATAAAAAACTGTTTCTTATTATGTAATAATGAGCATTTATCATCAACGTTTTATGAAAATTCTTATTCAAATATTATTTAACTATCTTCTATGAGATATTTGAAGTTTAACCATCTACTCACTCTTCTCGAATTATCACCTTATTTTCAGTTTTCCGTTACCGCATGCGGATATTCTCACATCCGAATCAAAACCTTCCATGTATAAACCATGAAGTCCGGTTGCATTTTTTAGAAAGTTTTGCCGCCATGGGACATGGCTATAAGTGCAAAGCCTCAGCTGGTCGTGTTTGGACACGTTTTCGTGAGAGCGTCGCGAAAGCCGACTCCATAGGGACACAGAAGGCGCCGCTTCTAAAGCCGCGCCTGGGACCCTTTCCTTGGCCGCAAAAGCATTTGAGAATCGATGTCCAAACAAACACATACATACAAGTGTTGACAGTTAAATTTCAACTTTAATATTTCATTATTACCTTATTTTACAAGACATGTTGGTTACGGTTCTCAATGGAATATTCAAATATTTTTTTATACTATCAGAAATGAAAATTGATAAAGAACTTAGATACTTGAGCAACACAGGTGTAGTCGTTTTTGTCTCTTAATATATCCGAGTGACTAGTGCTGCTCTAAAATCCATGATCCTTTACGCGCCTTTTTTTTTAAATTGTCGCAATTTAAAAAAAATAAAGGCGCGACTTGAAACAACAAATACAAATAACTTATAACATTTTGCTTCTTTCAATAAACGAATTCTACGAATTCGGTCATAGTAAACACCGTCACAAACATTATATTCACAGATCTTTTTTTAAGGCATTTAAAAACATTTTTTGTTAAGTTTGTGACGTGTTTACTATGACCGAATTCGTAGAATTCGTTCTTTGAAAAAAGCAAAATGTTATAAGGTATTTGTATTCGTTGTTTCAATCAGCTCAATAATTTGATCGCGGTTAATTTATTTGTAGTTATTTTATTTTAATGCAAGTCCACACGGAGAAAATCTTTATTATTAGCTATTGTATATACAGTAAATTCTATAAAATTGTATATTTAAAATGTTCCATCAATGTTGCTGAATTAATTCAATCGCAGTTGATCTTAATTCTTGTTATTTAATTCACATGCAGTTCCGCACAAGAAAATATAGGAGCGAAGTGATTATTATCATTACGCTCGTATCATTGTGGTAAATAATGTGGCTTAACCCATTTCCAGAGTAATTTTAATTCTTCACAGAGTTTAATGGCATCAATATCCAATGATTATTATCAGTGAACTTGCTCTTTATTTTTTTCACAATTTTCTATCAATGCACCTGGCGAAACCTTTAGTAAACCAATGATTGTATTAAAAAAATCAAATCTATCCTCAATTGCGTTGATTGTCACGTCTACTATACAATTAAATAATTTAACTTCGATTTTTTTTCAATTTAATGTGCAGGTCCATCACAAATTTCATAATTGAATTGTTTCTCTACTTTTCGCCGTCTGTAATCAACTCTTTAAGGAAATGATTAAAGTATTTCGATAGTTGCTGATAATTCACAAGCTGCATTTTTCATTAATTTAAATCCACTTTCTTTGTAACCTTGGAAGAAGTCAAAAAAATAAAGGTTATAAAACTAATTATAGTTTTAGAACTTCAATCCTAAAATATTTCCCTCAAGAGAAAAAAGCGGTAGAAGAAGTAGACAGGTGACACATATCGCATATTGCAACCTAGTTTGTCTGCACTTTGATGTTACACTATGTTCTAAAAATAGGATAGCTATCCTTACCGATTTTAGTATGGACTTCTGACATAAAAGGGCTGATTCAAGTACATTCAAACCGAATTTTGTTCAATAGTAGGGCGCAAAAACACGTTCTTGCAAGTCGAGATCATATGCCATATCAAAAAATTAACTACTAATTAAAATATGTGTGTTCATACGTGTGAATGTATGTTATTATATGTGTATATGTATATGTATTTATATATTTCTATATTAAAAAAATATTTTAAAAGGCTATTTTTGTCAATTTAAACAACCACCAAAAATATATAAGTATGTTAGGAACCGAAAAAGATATTATTTACTATACTATATTTTGTGCTTTGCCTGGTTTATCAAATTAAAAAAAAAAATTATCCTGTTTTTATGTTGGATTTTTTTTTGTGGTAGTCTATGGTTTGACTGATCAATATAAATTTTGTCTAACTGCCACATTAAATTTTATATACTCCTTCTTATTATTTATATAATATATTATGGGTTTTTCATTCAGTGAAATAATTTTAAAGATTTTTAATTTGTTGTAACACCTTTTTTGAAAAAGATTCGCCATTTATATTTAGAGATCTCTTGAACATATGGCAAATTTAAAATATCAATAAAATTGATATTTCTCTCAAATTTTTATTTATTACTTTTTTTGTTACAAATAGTTAGCAGCGCCGTTTAATTTTAATATATCTTTGATGTTTTTAAGTTCTTTAAATTTATGTTTATTATCTAAATGTTTATTTGTTTTATGGTATCGGGAGGCTGCTGTAGGTTTTACTTGAGAAGAATAATAGTGAGAATAAGCATTCAAAAATCGATGTCTATATTTGTTTTCTATAAACTGTTTTTCCGAAAGTTACATTGTTTTTTTAAGAAGCAATAAGGTATAGATTTTTTTGTTTAATTTTCATCATGTTTATTATCCAAAATGATTAGAAAAACGTTAATTTATTAAACCCATGTGATCGTCTATATTTCGTAGCCAAATTTTTGGTGTACATTAAATTTTTTTAATGCTCTGGCTTAGAAGTCATCCACGATTGTTAATTGGAAATAGAATAAGTTGAATTTACACTATGGTTAATGAGATCTTGAACATATTAAAGTTTAGCTGCTTCTGGTATTGCAATATTTATAAAAAGTGAAATTATTACCAAAACCTACAAAAATATCTTTACCTGATAATTTAATTTTTCTACATCATAAAACCAAATGTATGAAATATTTCATTGTAGCTATAAGGTATCGATATATCCATATTCATTTATTATTCCAACCTAACAATTTCCCGATAGGTTTCATTTTTTCCCTTAAACATCTACGATTTTCTTCCCTTTTCCGCATTGCCGATCCAAAATCAAATTTGGCTTTAGAGATTGTTGCTTAAAAATTAATTTTAATTAAAGGGGTATATTTGCACAGGCAACTTGGCCGCGGCACGAGGCACAGGTGATACTTCAATAATTAAGTGATCGCGTCGGCGGATTGAATAGAGCCCCCGGGGGCGCAGCTCCAGCCCCCAAATTTATGAAAACCCCGATATGAATAGTTGGGTCACGAGTTTGCCGCCGACAATGGGTTAACAACGTCTTGGCGGCGCCCCATTGTGTAAGTTGCGGGTTAAAAATGGTCGGTCTACGGTTAATATCTTCGTGTGTGTTACAATCACTAATATGTTACAATACGGTCTATGCTATGGATGTTGAAATATATTCAAAGAGTTAACATATTGAATATCGTGTGCACAAGTTTGTGCTTTTCATTTCAACTTCATATTCATTTAGTGCTCTAGCCAAAGATGTTAATAATATTAAATTAAGTGAAATAATTTAAAAAATAGATAATTGAAATTTCAGAGGCTCAAAACTCGGGTAAAAAACATTTCGTTTACAGAGTTTTTATTACTTATTAAAAAAAAAGTGGATGTTTGATTGTACTTTAGATGCCATGTTTTTTTTTTCAGAATCACGATTCTAATTTCTTAACGATTTTCTATAATAATGATTTTCATAAGTAACCTATCAGGTTACTTTAATGCGTCATTATGGACGAAAAACCATACATAATAATTTTTTTTTAAATAAATAACATTTTCACAACTTTTTTATTTCCGTTAGCATAAAATATTAGAGGTTTTGAATAATATTATTCCAATTTTTCACATCGTTTGCATTTTGGATTTTTTTCTTGTATTGATCTGTCAAACGGAGCAAGGTCTGAACAATAAGGTGGATAAAATAAAATCTTCCAGATAAGTTTCTTAAATTTCTTCCGTTGATAAGTGCAAGCCTTTTTTTACTTACATTGATTACAATATAAGCTTTTTGTTATTGTTTGGCTAGATTTAAGAGTTTCTGCCCCTTTTCACTATCACTATATACACAACATATATTTTTTACAATAAGCCCAGACTACGAGGTATCTTATACTACTTGATCTTTAAGTAACACATTGTCGTACAACACGCATTTTTGATCTCTGATTAACAAATGATCAAGAAAATGCGATTCAACTTCATATGTGGTTTTTCTCAAATTGTCTACTTCTCTCAATTCGTGTCTTGTATGCATTGTAAATTGGACAGGTATGGTTTCTCAGATACCTGATAGATAGTTGTAGTAGAATTTGCTTTTATTTTTTCAGTCAAGACATTTATTGATATCGTAATTTCTCGTTTAGCATTAACTCGTATCTAACGAATCACCTATAACTTCACAAATGCTTTTAGTTGCGGTAGTTATATTTTTGAAATTCAGAAAGTTTAACGATTATCGTCTTTGAAAAACAATTGTAAATATAATGTTTTTTGGCTGTATCTACTATGACAGAAATTCGCAGAATTCATTCGTTAAAAGAAACAAAATGTTGGAAAGGCCCATCTTTTATTATATTTTAACGCTTATCTCAAGAACAGGTTTAAAGTTATAAGCAATTTATATTTGTTATTTTAAAATGCTAAGATTTTATTTCAATTAGTTGTATAAATATAATATAATATATCAAATTCGTATCAAACTTTTTTTATCATATATAAAATAAATTTAATAATATTATGTATTGAAAATGTTTTATCAATAACTAGTAGTGATTGCTTTCTAAAGATTAGATTTTATAGACCAGTTGCAATGTTTTCAGCGTCAACTAAATTATTCATAATAATTATTCGTTTTTTTTTCTTTAATCATTTTGTCAATTTTTTTGTATTAACAGCATGGGTTTCATCTAGAGTTTTCAATTCTGGTAGTACCGATACCGTTAATACCGGTATTGGTATTAACGGTATCGGTACCGTTAATACCGGTATTGGTACTACCAGACCTTTGATACTATCATGAAATACTTGTAGTACTGTATTTTTTTTAATACGTACATCTCATTTATTATAAACGTTATTTCCATGGCTTAGAATTTCGAAAACGAAAATTTTTTTAAAGCGTTTATTTCAATAATAAAAATAGATAATATATAAATGTTAAGACAAAACGTTTGTGGTTATAATTAATGGGAAAAATAAATCGAGTGATAGTTTGAGTATATTGCATTGAATAACTGGACATATTAATATGTTGTCTTTAACCTTGTATTTAAATTTAATATTTGGTTATTATCCGTTCTTGTATCAACGCTTTTTTTTTAGAAGCGTTGGGATATAATTCACTGAGTTCTCACAGAAAGTTTATTATCTAGTTTTGATTTCCGGAACGTCTTCAAGAGTCACTATCGCGTCCTCTTTTAATGCCCGTTAATTCCAGGACTTCGCCTGTGACTGTTGCCATCCGGCTCCATAATACGCGGCATTGCACATTGCAGTTGCTTTGATTCGTATAATTTAATTAGAATATTGTATGATTTTTTTGTTATTTCTTTCTTACTATATATTCTTTTTAATCTAACTTATAATAATAGTATTAATATTTTTTTGACCATCAAATACAATAATTTTTTTTGACAAGCAAATCACATCCCAAGGAATCTTGTCTTATAACTTCATGTATATTATTTGTACTGTATCATTAAATTAACCCTATAATTTTGTAAAAAATATAGTTAAACGTCAAATCAAAATCGCTACACAGAGCTTTATGAATCAATCCGCAAAAAATATTTATATATGGGGCAATGTCATGCCACACGCGAGGTGGTAATGTTTAATCGATTAGAAGCTACAAAAGTTACTTTAATATATAAAATCAAATCTGTAACGAGACATTACACGGAATGCTTCGAAAAATTAACAATAATTACATTAGTGGGTTTTTTAATAGTAATATGCACGACTTTTTATGAACGTATTCTGAGATACGAATACATAGTGTCTCGTTGACGTTTATACTTATTAAAGCTATGAGAATTACTTAAAAAAATCGATTACACAAACTTTTTATAAAAAATACAGATTTGGATAAGATAAACCATTCAATATTAATTAACGAATTGGTTAATCTTGATTTTTTCTCATGATAATAATGAGATTTTTTGGTAACTACTCATAAAAACCGTTTTATTATTCATAATACGTAATATTTATAAGAATATTTAATATGCTTTAAGCGTTTATAAATTATAAAAATCAGTAGTTGACCATTTATTGTGTTATTGGTTACTTAACAGATTCTTGCGTTTTTTGTTACATTTGTAAAAAATATATAACTTTTTATAAATTACCAATAGTTTTAGTGTTTATTAACAGTAGTCATATCAATGATTCCCTTTAGAAACGGGTTGTTTTTAAAAAAGCTGTTGCATTTTTTTATATATAAAATTAATACAACATGCAGCTCCTTAAATTTCTCTGATTATTCTTCGATCAGATGAAAAGGTATTTTTTTGTCATTAAACAAAAAGCAACTAAGACCACAACATAAAAACTTTTACTGTTTACTACTCAACAGTCCGAAGTTTACTATTTTTAAAAACTATTATTATTTTTGGGTTATTACTATTTAGATCAGCGGTTAATATAATATATATTAATTAAAGTAGCCTTGATGATGGCAACTTTTTTTTAGGTAGTTAAAAAACAAATATGGTAGTTGATCAGATATTTAAAATATATCTTTAGGTAGTTGATAACATATATTTTTAAGACCAAAGGAGTGTGATTTTTCAGTCAAACGCCGGTAACAAATTTTTATGTAAATTTGTACAATTTGCAAAAACGAAATATTGTCAAGTTGTTAATCTTTCTGTAGACTGAACGCTAGTAGGGAAGGCTAGTTATGTATTTGGGATGATCCACGTTTCGTGATTCAAAACCTGGTTGTCTGTCGTGTTGAATCGTGATGTTACAAAAATGCATCGTTAACGAAATACGTTCATGCTTTGTATAAATTAAATTTTCGAAATAAACACCTTTCAAAAGTCGTTAATGACAATGGTGGTTTTTACTCAGTTCAGACGCATTGCTTTTGCACAAAATGGTAGTTTTGAAGGTGCTAATCGTGATATGTTTTACTCAAGTGTGTTATTTATTAATACCATCACCAGAGGTATAGTGACAAGACAATCGTTTTGGCATGTGGTGGTGAGTTAGCTTCTTTACGTGTCAAAATCGACGACGCGGCTACTAAAAGGGTCATCCATATTTGATGGGCCGCTCAACGGGTTGAATGACACGCGTAAGACAACGGAGCCGCGTGAATGAATGAATGGCTGCAAGGCTTATTATCGTACTCTTTATGGTATACTGCTCTGTAATTACTTTTTACCGGCGACAGTGGCATGAGACACTATGTGCGTAGAGGTTGAAACCGTCGGGAAAGTAATATATTCAACAATACAACGAAAGACAAAAATCGATGTGTTAGACGAGCGCTTTTATATATAGTATATATCATACATACATATGTATTATATATACATAATATAAGGAACAGCTCAACAGCTAGTCATAGAATACATCATCTGAAAAAAGTGCTCTAGAAAAGTACAGAAATTAACAGTAAGAAAATATGGTAGATTTGATTAAAGAGTGTAATGAAAAGCAGCATGTGTGAAATTTTATTTTTGGCAGTTGAAATTTTTTAATTTATTTAAATCAAAGAATGCGGGTTATGACCGTATGTGGTGTTCCTATTGCTTCACATTCCGCTGTAATAATTTGACAGCTTTTTCAATGCAATTTGTAACTCTTTTTGCGATATTTTGTTACTTTATATATGCTTATCATTGTCAGAGCCAGAAAATAAAATACTAATATACTTCTCAATTGAATATTCAGGTATTCGAATTATTTGCCTAATTTTCACCTATACAAATATATGTTTATATTATCTCGAGTGAAATTTTAAGATTTGCTACACCCTAGAAAAATTTGAAATATCACTGATCAGTAATATCAGTGTTACGCATATTTTATGAAATTCATTAAAAATAATTAAAATATTTTTTATTACCGCAAAAATATATTTTAATTTAATAATATTTTAGAGGCAATTAATTTAATTTTTGCACTAATTGGTTTAATAAATTAATATCATTCAATATTCTAATAGTTGAAAATTGAGAATCTTACTTTAAAGAAGACAAAGTGTAAATTATTTTGTTGTTGAATTAGACGATAAACCATTATTTTTATTGCAACGATTTTTTTTATCACAACAAGTATTGAAATCGAGGCTGTAATTAAAGTCAGTTAACGAATATCTCATTTATATCATTATAAAATAAAGGTATTTTCCGATAGTAAATTATTTGTTGCAGCCTTAATTAAATATATCAGTCTTTCAGTGAGAACAGTTACAATAAATGTAGTGCACATTGCGCGTAACATCAATAGCCAATTTAATAGCACATCAAATCTTTTTTGTTGTTAGAATCATATATTTCTAAAGCGCGCCGTGTCTAATAATTTCAAGGGCAGTTGAAAAATAGCAAATGTTTTTTATAATTAACCCTTTGAGGAATATTGTCGTACTTGTATGGTGGTCAACCTTTCACTGTTTTGAGGTACCCTAGATTGCTATGTATTTAATTAAAAAAATAAAATAAAAAATATTATTAATATAAAATATTTTTTTATTTTAATTAATGTAAGTTTTTTTTATAAAAAATAATAGCAATAAATTAAGGATTAGGAAATAAATTACCTTAACAAAAACATTTTATATTAATTTCATAAAAACATATTAAAAGTCTCTGCATTGATATAAACAAATCCACAAAAGCCGAATAATATTTATTAAATTATTAAAATAAACTACTGACATACTAATAAAAAAACAATAAGTAAAATAAATCAAAGCTAAAATTGTAATTTTAAAGAAAATTTATTTCTGGCCCGTCTAGCATATGATATTTATAGACTAGGTCAAATAAAAACGGATTAGGAAGACACTTAGAAAGTATTCGCTAAATATACATACATAAGTAGCTTGAAAAGTTCACATAAATAAGCAATAGCCTTCAATGTCCTTAAGAACTTAAACGCCAGCGACTCACTTGTAAGTCACTTGTTGATTATTTTTTTTAAATAAGTTATGAAAATTTTAATTATTAAATAAGCGTGATAATAAATAACAAGTGACTCATTAAAAAATCGCTGGCATTTAAAGGGTTAAAAATATTCGTAAAAAATATTTTCGATGACCTCCAATATTCGATTTATTTCTTTATTGTATATTATTACGATTGCAAATTAAATTACACGTGTACTGTACTATGGAAAGGGTAAAGCACGCAATAAGCATATTGGGATAGTCTATCATTAGTAATACAACTTTTCTGCCCTAATTTAAGGACTGGTCTTCAAACAACCCCAATTATAATTTCTTGCATGGCTCTCTATAATACTATAAGGCTATGAAGGTTATTGAATACCACAATTAAAAAATATCAATACTGTAACGGTCCGGAAACTTACTGGAATAAATCCGATAGAAAATTTTATAAGTGAAATATGATTATTAATTAAATGACAATATATTTTATGTATTTCTCAAAATATTTATGAATTTAAAATAACTGCAAGCAATACATACATTTTACAATGTGTAGATTTAACTCTTTTAATTAAACAGTTAAGTGTATTTACAATTAAGCAATTGCAACAGAATACTTCACATGACGAAAATTATGAAAATAGTGACGAATTGTATATCAATATATACATATTTATAATCTATTCTATAAAAAAAGTCCATCTACAATAGTTTAGCTTTTTATTATTTTACTGCTGTAGTTAAAAATATAGTTTTAATAATTTATTTCATAGATGCAAAATTATAAAAAAACGTAAACAGTCAATTTTAAATTATTTTTTTACGTATAGAGAGAATCTCCACTTGCTTTTAAAAGTGATTCTGAGATCTTTCTTTAACTAAAATGATCCCATTGAAATTGTAGAAATAATCTTATGACACAATATACCAATTTCCAAAGCTAAAGAGCAGAAATTTGACGAAAGCTCATTTTAATAAAAAAAATATTTAAATAATTTAAAAATATATTTATAGTTCTTTTATATATAACTAATGGGTTAAAGTGTATTTAAGAATCGTACATATATAAAGCATAGTAAAATAATAGCATATGTATATACAAGGCAATGGTTTAATGCATGTAATTAATAAGGCTATGTCTACAGGTTTCAAAGAAGTTGCACGTGCTAAATTTCCCACACAATGCCATTTTATATTGTATGAGAAAACACACATTGACACTAATGTACATATTAATATAATTACAGATTTATTAAAAAGTCATGTAATAAATGTTCTTCGGTTGTCGAATTTAATAATTCTTTATGTATGATGTTAAGATGTCGCATTTGATTTGCATTTTTACTACGATTAGTGTCTTTCAACTGCACGAATAAATGGTTAACTGCACGAAGTTAAATATTAAAAAAAATCTTTCTGGACATAAGTAAACGTAATGGGATTGTTATTGGTAGCCGCACGTGAATAAGTAAATGTGTAACGGAATAATTTTAACTGCATGCATCAAACCAGAGATAAGTATAACTTTCGTATGTACATACATATGTATAATACACGTGTGCCTGTATACTTAGATAAATTGCACGCTATTTGCAGGATTAATGCTATTATATGTGTATGAATAATTTATTATCGTTTATATTGCGGTGCATAGGCTACTACTTCGAAAGTTTTATTGGACGATTCTATCGGAAAACTTTATACAGATTTCGATATATTAATCATGTATGTATGTACGTATAACTGTGGCAATAGGCATGAGAATTTTTAGATTTAATAACACATGTCGTATAAAATTAAAATAATTTTTTAAACTTATTTTTATGAATTAGTTAAAATAATTAAAAATACTTGATATGAAGTTTTTTATTTTAAAAAAGCTAAGCATTATATAAAAGTTTTTATTTTATTTTAAATAATGATATAATACATATATTGCTATACATATATATATTTTTTTTGGGTTTATAGTTAATTATACAAATAATATTATACATAAAAATATCATAATTCGTATTGAAAATTATCAAATTAAAATTTGAGAAGTTATAATACTTTCTTAACTATGTAAATATTTTTAGTTAGTGCGTTATTATATCATTAAAAAATAGTAATGATATTGTTAATTACGAATTAAAATTCTTCTACCTTTCGAGCGTTTAACAATCCACTTAAACTCAAAATTTGTTATTATATTATATAATATAACATAAATCAGTCTGATCTTAAAACTTAAAAGTATTTTATTCGTTTTATTTTCCACATATCAATAATATTGCATATATGTTTCGTAAACTTTGTCAGCATTTTGTACTGTTTGTAAAAAATCTGTTCATTATGAATAGTTGTATTTTTAAATGTTGAAAACTATAATTCCGGGCCTCATAACAAAATGGCATTATATATATTTTTTAACATCGTAATATATCTTGTATAAGTAATAAAAATTTGCCACTGTTGCGATATATTTTCCGGAATAAAATTTTATGTGAAATATTTTAATTAAAATTATTAAAAATATTTATTAAATATTAGTCGTGTTTTCTTTCCTATCAGTGTTGACATATAATAAATATTTAGTACAGGGCAAAAGCAAGAAAACTCTCAATTATCAAGCGTTTATATTAATACTTTTATAACAATATGCACATAAAAACCAAATTTCGATCAATAGGAGAGCGCAAAAAACAATTATCACTTCTCAGAAGTCAAAAATTCACGTCAAAAGCAATAAAATCGTGCCGTCGTCGTCGCAGTGGAAACGCTCGGTAACGAGCGATATATTTTCCGGAATAAAATTTTATACGAAATATTTTAATTAAAATTATTAAAAATATTTACTAATTATTAGTCGTGTTTTCTTTTTTGCCCAGTGTTGCCATATAATAAATATTCAGTACAGGGCAAAAGGAATAAAATCAACCGCGGTATAAACTCTCAATTATCAAGCGTTTATATTAATACTTTTATAAAAATATGCACATAAAAACCGAATTTCGACCAATAGGAGAGCACAAAAAAACAATTATCCCTTCTCAGAAGTCAAAAATTCACGTCAAAAGCAATAAAATCGTGCCGTCGTAGTCGCAGTGGGAACGCTCGGTAACGAGCGATATATTTTCCGGAATAAAATTTTATGCGAAATATTTTAATTAAAATTATTAAAAATATTTACTAATTATTAGTCGTATTTTCTTTGCTGCTCAGTGTTGCCATATAATAAATATTTAGTACAGGACAAAAGCAATAAAATCAACCGCGGTATAAACTCTCAATTATCAAGCGTTTATATTAATACTTTTATAACAATATGCACATAAAAACCAAAATTCGATCAATAGGAGAGCGCAAAAAACAATTATCACTTCTCAGAAGTCAAAAATTCACGTCAAAAGCAATAAAATCGTGCCGTCGCCGTCGCAGTGGGAACGCTCGTTACCGAGCGTTCCCACTGCGACGGCGCCGACACGATTTTATTGCTTTTGACGTAAATTTTTGACTTCCGAGAAGTGATAATTGTTTTTTGCGCACTCCTATTGATCAAAATTCGGTTTAAAAATACTGCGATCAGTCTACTCATATTATTATATATTTTTATTTCTATTTTTAAAACATAGTGTAATATCAAAATGCAGACAAACTATGAAACAACATGCGAAATGTCTGTCTGTATTTCTTCTGCTTCTTTTTCTTTTAGAGATCAGCTGGCTTAGTTTGTATTTTAGACTTGATATAATGCAAGTTCTAAAACTATAATTAGTTTTACAACTTTCATTAGGTTAGGTTTGGGTTTGAACAGCTTGGACACTTCACAACTGTCAAATTAAGTTTAATAGATAATTTAGACAAGCATATAATCAGTTAAATAATATTTTCGATAGGATAAATACATGAACTAATGAAAACATAACTTTACCAAAAAATATACATTCACTGTAACATTTATATATCGGATGTAAATAAATAATGATAAGTATGTAAATAGATATCTACTGGTGAAAATGTATACCGATTTGATTTTACTAAAATGACATATTTTCGTGATATATTCAATACTGGTTTACAATTTTCTAGATTTTTTTTTGACTGAATGTATTGTTTTTTTATTGCATTAAATCCAGCTCTGATCTGAATTTTCAGATCGAATACTTAAATTTACTGCTACTAATTTATATTCATTGAATATTTTCTCTTATGTCTAATATTTTTTTAACGTTCAAAAAGCAATTAAGTCATCAATAATTTGCAAACAAATTTTAACACAAAAGGAGCCGCATCGAAAAACTTTCAATCTGTTCCTTTGTATAATAATATTTTTTGTTAAAGTACTACCTAGAAAGTAAGTACTTTTGAAGGCAATGTTCCGCTCCTTCTATTTCTTGTATAATATGTATAAAAAGGCTAAAGAAACTTATACCCGAAATACATCAGTATATAGGTACATTATTTAAAGTCGTTTTTTACTTTTTTTATAAATATATTCTTGCTATGATTCAAGATACATAGTTATGGAAGTATATCGATACTCTCACAATAAACTTTGTACTTTACTATCGTAATTGATTTTATTGGTTAACTAATATTTAAGAATATACAAATTTCCATCACCCTTCAATTCGTAAAAAAAAATCATCTTGAATATATTGTTTGTGGCCGTAATTTCGCTGTGTTTTTGTCGTGAAGGTATAGTAGTAGTTGGGCCAAAAGTCTGTAGAGCTTTTTTAATGTTACGTAATTGATAGAAGTTACTAAAAAAAATAAAAATTACCATTTGCTCTCTTTGCGCCACGTTGCTTCGCTACTGATGAGTAATCTAGGTTGACAAAAAGAAATTGCAAATATAATATTATATAGTTCTATATTGTAAAAATACACGCTTTCTTCGTATATCAAAATATTACATCACTATGCCTGAAATAAGTAATAAATATAATTTATTCGGTGATAAGATCGTCAAACAAAACGTTTAAGTAAATAAAAACGGCGTCGCAGGCACGTTTATGTTTTAATTGCAATTTTCACCGCACGCCCCATGTGGCGCACGTGTTGTTACTTCATGCGTGTAAACACGACAGAGGGAAAAAGGTATACTAAATATACATAGGTATGTGTACTCTATATATACATATATATCTCTACTAGGTATATCTTGTAGAACGATTACACGGACATGACTTTTATGCGTGAGATTCTACATATGTTTGAATGAAAGCTATGATCGATATTATATTCAATATATCTATTATAAAATTTTATATACCATTATATGGCAATTATTAAAATTAAAAAATATATTTATATAAATAATACATTAAAAAAATATTTTAAATAAACAAACTATTTATGGCCACTTTATTTATACACACGGATTTGGCGCCAGGGGCGTGCCAAAATTTTTGGTCGGTAACCTACACGTTATTGGTTATGCAGCTGCTGAAAATCAAACATATGGCTAGTTTCAGCTGTGGTGTTTTATCACGATTCAGGGAATTTTAAAACTGTATCTAAATAACTAATCGATTTTTCTATTATTTATCTAGTACAAAGTTTCATTCTTGGTGCTTGACTGCATGAAACATTTATTTGACAATCATATGCATATGTTTCACTATCCATTTTTTACTTTAAATATATTCTATTAAAAAGAAGCTTAAATTTCGGATCTCAAATCTAATCATGAAGAAAAATCGGTCATTGGTGACTCTCTTAATTTATAGAAATTTTAACATATGCTTATAAAGCCACATTTTAGTCAATTGCGTCTAATAATTTTTAGTTCATTTAATAGTACGGACCAAACATAGCACTATACGAATTTTATTCTATTCTGAAGATATAAATACTTGTTTGTGAAACTAACTTTAATAATATTTCTTCGTTAAGGTCCATTTCATTTACCCAACTATCTAAGCATTTGAAATGCTTCACCATTTCAATTTTATTTTCGTCTAATGATAAGCCCACTGGACCATTTTTTAAAATCATTATTTACACTATCTTTGAAGGTCATTATCAGTCTCATCGGCATAATGAACGTTGTTAATTTTCTCCCCACCGATTTGTATTTAATTTTTCCGTGGAGTGCTTCTTTGAATATGAGTAAAAATTAAAAAAATAGGGGAAAAAATCTGACACCTCTTTGTATTAAAATAATTTTAATTCTATCTCTCCCAATGTTTATTACTGCTGATTATTACAATACAGATTTTCGAGAAGTCTTACATCTTTGTCATCTGGCTCTAATGCTTTTTAAAAAGCTATGAAGCAAATTTCAACCGCTTTACGAACCTTGTGACGTATATACAGTTGTGTATCCATGCAAAAAAGTGACTTTCTTAAATATAAATTATTCCCTGCCAATAACTTTTTCGCAACATAAGTTCATTTTTCGTTGTATAATGCTTAACAAAGTTTTCAGAGAGTGACTCATTAAGCTGATTCGTTAAAAGTCTTTTTGCTGAAATAATAATTATCGATCACAACCATCCATGACGTGTTTTTCCAGATATGTATATTTTAGTGAGGAATTTCGAGCAGATGTTTAAGTTTTCAGATTTTTATTGCTCAAGTATGGTTGATTTTTTATAGCATATTCTACGTCGAACTTTAATATGTGCGGTCCTGTTTAAGTTGGTTCTTATTTGTTATGACATCTTTATGGACCTAAATAATGATTTTATATATCATACTTTGTTCATTTTTAACTCAAACTAATATTTTTCACATTGTGTTTTTTGATAGTGGCATCTTTTTTCGATTATTTTTGTTTTAATTAAATTTGTCGTGTGTTTGTTGTAGTTTTTTTCTTGTTTTTCATTATTTATTGATCCAATCGATTTTTTATTTGTCACAAATACTGCTGTATTTTAATTAATTAGTGTTTTTTAATTCTCTACAATTGTTTATTAGTTCATATTTTTTTATATTTAGATTTACACGCAGTTTGCTTTTTTTTTACGAATTAGTCACATCTTGCTTGTCTTCAAAACTTAAACTTCTGAATGAACTGTCAAATGATCGGTGGAAAATGCAATGTTTCTACACGCTCCGCTGTGATTTGTTCTGAATGAATCGTCTTGTTAGATGATTCCCTTTGCACATTTTTATTTAAGAAGTGACACATATGTGTCATTTTAACAACAAAAGATATTTCATATTGATATTTGAAATGTGTAATTTACCACTAATAGACTTACACCAAATTATGCATCTTTCTCATCCTTATAAAGGTTTTTTTTTCAAATTGGCAACTTTTTTTTCAGCGACAGTTAATGTGACAGCTGACAGCTGATTTGTGCTCAGTTTGCTTTGCCATTTTACTGTGTATAGACTTACGCCAAAACAGCTCTTGCGAATTTATTTCAAAAATTATGGTTCATTTTACGGTCGACATAAACATTCATTTGAGCAAGTAATTAAAATAATCATAAATTGTTTTTGCACCACGCATACTCTAATTAATAATACGCATCCGCAGAGACGTCGTACAGTGCGCACCGAATAAATTGTTAAAAAAATATTTTTTATTGAAAAACACATTTTTGTTGACTATGCCATTATATTTTGATAAAAAGAGCATTTATTGATCTGTATAGTAAATGAAACAGATTTTATTTGCTACATCCTATTTCTATTTTATAAAATTAAAATGTGGTAGATTATACATTAAATTAAATCACAAAGAAAATTAAGCTCAGGACCCTCGATAGAGGTTTTACGAGGGTGGTGTGTGTGGCATATGCATAGTCATTATTGGATAGTGTTCACTTGTAGCAATCATGCGCACATGTCACAGCCGGAAGTTCGTCATTTGGCGCACGGAAGTGGTTAGACAACGCGGCCGTTCGAGGGTCGAAGGCTCACCTGATAACATCAAATTACGCCGACCCCCTCTAGGCCCTCTGGCTTGTCCTCCGACCCTCGAACAATCTTCGATCGCCGAAAATTTCATAGATACAAACACACACACTCGTATGTAGACAACCTGTTCGTCGCAAATCGCCGACACGCCATGTATGATATATGAAATAGAGTGACTACTACATTTGTTACATTGGTTTGGATTTCTGCTTGACACTAATGTGTTTAATATGCCTAAATTTTTTTACTATTTTTTCATCACTTTCTACAATTTCTACAATTGGATGATTTTATTAAATTATAAATATTATTATGTTTCATATTTTATTTTATTTTCTCAGAGTAATTTAAAAAATATATTTGTGTTTAATAAATCATGACAAAAAATATTAAAAACAAGGGTTCTTATTTTTATGTGACAAAGATATTTTAAGCTGTACGATAATAAAAGCTCATCGGAAAAAAGTTTAGTGTGATCTAAGTTCACGCAATAAAACACATTCATACATTTATTACAAACTATTTAATAACATATGTAGTGTTTGTCTTGTAGTTATTTCTTCTTAGCAGATTAATATATAGAATGCAGTGGCATTTTTACTGATTTTAACAGTTTCATAATTTGTTCTTGATCATATTTAAATAAGAAGCAATCTTCTTACTGTTTTTCTTAAAAAAAAATTTTCTTCTTCTGATCCATAATTCTTCTTAGCTCATTTTTTTGTTTAAATAATATTTACAATCAATTAGGGAAGAAAGGGTTAAACCTATTCCATACGTTATTGAAATTTCATTTCAGGAATGATCAATATTTTTAACAGCTTCTTGAATGTCATACTTTTCTCAATACATACTATTTTAATATATGTATTACACAATGATCCGTTGATTTAATGATGGATGTTATATTTGGAGGAAGGAATAGATTATCAACCAAAATTAAATATTTTATGATAAGTTATTATACATATACGGAATAGCGTAGTCCATAACGTTTCTGAGGTTACGGGCTCGAGCTCCGATAAAAAAACGACCCCTACGGTTATAATTCATATTACACATAATAATTAATAATTATTAATATAAATGTCACAGATGGTTAATACTTACTTGTGGGTATTCATTATATCTGATTGACTTACTCAGTTGCTACAAATATACCCCGCTGTAACGCATTGGGCTTACGTCTGTCAGGTTACAACGGAAGATTTTAATAAAAAATAAAACGTATACAATATTATTTTACCTTTTGCATTAAATAATGATAAAAGCAGTATTTAAAATATTTTTAAGTGATCCATGCTCTTTGATTTAATTTCAATATACCATGAAAGTATGATTTGATTTTGAAATTACCATAAAGTTCTCAGAGAAATATGAATAAATCTAATTATTTGTATCACAATCCCAAAATGTTTAATATTATTTATTATTGATTGCTGATATATTTTTTTAAATTATATACATTAAATTGAAAATTGTTAAAAATAGGATTGCATCTTCTTAAAATCAGGTTTGTGATTAAAAATAAACATTTTTAAAATTTTTATTAAAATTATACTCTATTTGCGTTAGCACAGTCAGTTCGAGAGCAATCCATTTCATCATTATTTATAATTGAAAAAATATGGCATGTTTGGATTTATGCCCCTACTAAGCACACGATACACATATACGTTCTATATACTTATCGCTCCAATTAATTGATAAATATAAAAAATATAGTGATAATTTTAATTTATAAAAATTAAAAATGCGATGTGACGTTATATGACGTCAAAATTATATTGAGTCTATTGAACACATACATATACACATTGCCTTTTATTTATATAAAAAGATAAGAATAAAGTAGAAGAAGATTACGATTTTCAATAAGTAATAATCAAAGCAGCTTATCTAAAAAAGAGCGAAAAAAACAATTCTTCTTTTTTCTTCTTATCTTTTTATATTAATAAAAAGCAATGCTCGTATGCTTGTGTTATATAGACTCAAAAACTTTTTCAACCATATTTTTTTCGATTATGAATAATTATGAAATGAAAAACTGACTGTGTTAACGCAAATAGAGGTGAAATATTTTAAATACATAATTTTATTAAATGTATTGTATGTTTAATACAATAGTTAATAATGTTTACATGGATATCTGATCCGTATCGGCGTTTGTTTTGTACGAAACTGCATTTAAATTTAATTGTTAGAACAAATTAATCGCGATCAAAATATTGAACTAATTAAATATTTACGTCTTAAAACAACAAATACAACTGTTTTTGAGATAAGCGTTAAAATGTGGGCCTTTCCAATATTTTGTTTATAAAAACGAACGAATTCCGCAAATTTCGGTCAAAGTAGAGACAACCAAAAAACATTATATTTACAATTGTGTTTTGAAGGCGATACTCGTTTTACTTTCTGAATTTTAAAAATATGAATAACACAATTTTGTGTGAATTACTGTGATGGCATACATACTTTTTGGTTAATAGTGTCATTTCAGCTTTTTTAGGGTGGAGCAAAACTGATTTGTAAATTTATATATACAATTACAACCCGTTATAGTAGATACAACCACAATTTTTTTTATTTAAACATGTTTTTCGAAAGCATTTTATTGTTGAGAGCGTCTCATTGTCTTGCATTTAAAAACATAACAATGGCGCGATTTTAGAGCGGCACTAGTCACTCGGGTATATTGAGTGAATAAACGACTATCCGTGTTGCTCAATTATACAACTTGTTTCATTCTAAGATTATTTAAATTTTATTCTAGGTAGTATAAATGAATATTATACAAATTTATGAGCAATTAATTGAATATTTGTATAGTTTAAAATCAGGCAAATAATTCTTATCTGTGCCTTTTTCTAAAGGACAATGTCTTGAGACAATCTTGAGTAATCTAAGAGACTATTACGCCTAATTATGCCTTCCATAGAGCTTTATCAGATTGGATGAAACACCTGTATAAGTGTAATAAAAGAAAAATTAACTATAATTTATCATCCCTATTTATAAATACATAATATAGAGCAAAAAAATGTATAATGGCGCAATGGAACTTTTTTTCAAAAATGAGAATGGCACGATACGTGTTAAATCTGATTAGACAATTATGGAATATATTGAATTATTTTATGAAATTAGGGAAGGAAGGGAAGGCAGCTAGATATTTTTAAAAAAGCAGTAACATAAAGTTTGAAAATTACCAATATAAAAAATCCAATATGTAATCAAACACCATAAAAATTTGACAATACAATTCAAGAAGTTACTTGAGCTTAGACTTACTCTATATTTACATTTTTTTTTTAATTTTTAAACAGACATAAAGTAGTAATTGCTATTTAATTGTCATTATTTGTTTTTTTTAGATATCGTCAAATTTATTTTTGATCGTTTTCAACGCTATACTTTAATATTCATTATTGATTATGATACATACATTTTTAATTAGCACAAATTTACATTAGGTATTTTTTTGTAAATGTTTCTGATAATTTCAACAATCGTCTTAATCCGTCGCCGAGTCCGCGTGGATGCACTTCCCAAAGCCGCTTTGTCCCCGGGCGCCTGGTAAAAAAGGGGCGCCGCCGTTAATAAATAATTTCGCACGGGGGAAAAAGCACAAACACGAGCCGCGATGTGCTCCGTGTATTAAAATTACATATGTATGAAAAGGTTGACCGACGCTGATTTTATTATGCTACGATTGATATTATATATATTTACCATGTAATATTTTACACGTGGGCCGAATAATAGATCACGCGATTATTTACTTTGAAATATTTCATTTTAAATTTATCATTTTATATCTTAAATTGATTATTAAAATATATTTTATTTAATAAAATTAAGCAATTATAAATTTAATAATATTTGCATATTAAATACAATTTATTTGTAACATGAGAGCTTTTGAATTTCTTCATATGTTATATGTAAATTAAATAAATATAATGAAAAATAACTGTTTTATATCATATATATTTTTCGCTTCGTACTGTTTCATAATAACATAGAAAAGCTTAATCTAATCCGCCGTTGCCGATTTGCGGCGTCGCCACAATTGCGCGTGAAACAAAAATCTTTTGCTGCAATGCACGCAGCTTTGGGCAAAGCCACGCCCCCTAAAAGCTCCGGCCCGCCTGCCGACCAATGACAGCCTGCCTTCTATCGATCACGAGCCGAGCTTTCTCGACAAAACTCGAAAGCTAGCGAAACGCTTCTATCGGTCGGCAGACGAGTAACATGGCGCACGCGACTTGTGAAACAAATCTTATTGTTTATTGTAGACTGTAAAGAAGACGACTGACATCCATTTTGAATGCATTGTTTCTATTTCATGATAGTGAAGGAATATACAAATGCAATGCAGGAGATTGCTATGTATGTATGAGCGTTTGTTGGTGATGTATAATAGTTTATTTGCTTTTAAATGTTAATCTCGGGCACTGGAAGCACCTTAACTCTCCCGGTATAAATGAAAAAAAATATTCAAGCGTTCCGAATGGGGGTACGTCATGACCCCTATATTTCTAAAGCATTTACTACATTTCAAAATTTCTCGACGTTAACATAATAAAATAATATTTATTTATTTTGATTTGTATTTAAATTTATTTTTAAATACATAACTCTCGTTATTTATTTTTTTCGTTGGAGGCTTTGAGCGTTCGAGCCCTGGCAGTGACACTCGAATTTTTATATAAAAAAATGCGTTATTATAAAAAAACTGCAGTGACATCTACTGGTTATAAATTATATTACACATAATAATGTATGTCACGGATTCCGTAGGTATTATTATATCTGATTAACTAACTAAGTTGGTACAGATATACCCCGTTGTAACGTATTGGGCTTACGCCTGTTAGCTTACAACGAAAGATTTATTAAAAATTAGTAAATATAGATATAATTACGATAGATCATTATAGATTTACTTAGATTATCCTATTCTCACGAATGAATATCATAATGAGTGATCGAGATTGTACATTTATTTATTCACCATTTCTAACATGTTACCCCAATGTGTCACGATGGTCCAAAACAATGCATTGTATTATTTCAGTACACAAAAAAATATATAATTTAAATAATACACATAGAACAAACTAAATAAAAAAATTATATGATACGAACCGGACCAGCTCCTCGTAGCTGACATTAAACGGATCAATCCATAGTCGAGCCGACAAGTCTACATATTAGGTATTGAAAATTCTCTATTAATGCGCTATTATATTGTGTGCATTAATAAAAAATACCAATACAAGTTGTCTCTGAGCATTTTCAATATTTTTTCAATGTATATATGTACTTTTAAATCAATATGGTTTAATTTTTTTTTTAAAACATTTTTGCAATTTACGGATATATAATGAATATGGTCTGTAAAATTTATCACTCGCAATTCACCGCCAGCAATTAAATGCTTTATTGCCTTTAAATGATCGTTAAGTCATATATATATAATTGATATAAATTTTATCGAATTTTTCCATTCGATTTTTTTAACCATATTTAAATAAATTTCCTACCACAGTAAAAATGTTTTTATTAGCCATAAATGCTGATTTTTTAAATTTACATAACATGTAATTTTAAAAATAAAGTAATATGATTGTAATTTATTGTTTTATATATATAAAATATTTTACTATTATATAAGTAATTTACAGTAGTTGGAATTAAAAGTTGTTCATAATTTTTCCTGTGTAAAATTTTCGTATGCGTAGGAGGACCTATTTATTAATTTAATTAGCTAATATAGCTTATTGTTTATACACTACAAACAAATATAATCAAAATAAACATATAAAATATAACATAGACATAAACAGAATATAAGAAAAAGACGTTAATACCATAATTTATTTATGCATGAAGGTGTTTTTTTATTCAATTTAGAAAACCCGCTACATTTTTATTTTTGCGGATTGTCCTAGAAATATTATTATTCAAATTCACACATTCGTAGAATATTTCCCTGGCCTTATATATATATATTATACGTATCTAACCTTTAAATCTGTGTTCATCTTTATTTATTATTAAATACTTAATAAAATACTCTATTAACATATTATTTTCTAATTTATATATATAAACACTAAAACGTTTTAAACTTAAAAAATCTAGCAATCAAATATCTACAGCTAGTAAATCTATTTTTATTTAAAACTACTCCCATTGCTTTTTTTTGTAATTTTACAGCATTATATTATCTAATTTATTAAGTATTCATAATATATTTGCATACTAATTAAAATGGGAAAATATGGTACTATTGCAGATTTTCTTTTTTTAAATTTATACTTGTACCATTTTTATAATATATAACTCATTAAAATTTATTTTTTAACCTACACTAACTATTAATTATTTTATATTATCATTATTGATATAATATAATTATCTGTAACTATTTTTAAATTATTATCAAACATATATTTATAATTTTTATTTTCATTTAGTTATTATGTCTAATTCATTATTTAAGTTATCTACAACTTATTTAGCTAGGGTATGTGCCGCCTGGGGCAATTCTTAAAATTGCCACCCCCCGATAAATTTTTTTGCAGAGTCATAAATTTAGCATTTATTTATTAAAATAATAAATTGATTATTGTTAAGCTCTTGCCATTCGTAGATTTACATACATTTTAGTTTATTCAGGGCTAAGAATCACACTAGACAATTCCATCGCGAATATGCCGCCCCCAAGCAAGTTCCGCCCGGGTGGCTCGCCCCCTCCGCTCCCCCATAGCTACGCCAATGTAGCAGATGTATTTATTATAGCAATAATATATATTATATACAACAATGGTCTTAATTTAGATTTTAGAATAAGCATAATTTATTTTAACTTTTTGCTTTCTCTTTTTTAAATAATTATTAAACCATCTTAAAACAATTTCACTTTTACCTATAATCTTTTATTTCTTGAACTTTATTCTTCTCTCTTGAAATCCAAGAAAACTGGTCCAATGATTTTATTCGTTTCATTGACTAAAAACCAATTATTTATTACTACTTGTAATGCAGACTCAATGAAATGTTTTTCTCAGAATTTTTGTTCACATGGGAATAATAAAATACTACTTCTTACCTCATGTTAATGCGTCTTATTTCCATAACCCTTTTACTATCTTTTTTAATTTGGTTATATATATATATATATAAGTGCTTTATTCACTGCATATATGTACATCTTCTTTCTTTTTCAATTTACATTGATTATTTAAATATTGTATTTTACTAAAGTATTGCATTCACAACCTGTTCTATATTCTCAATATAGTGCTTATTTTTATTTTACATATAAGGTATATTTTATATGTATTCGATTTTAATAAATACACACGATTTAGTAGATCAATAATGTAGACATAGATTCGGTTGTATTAAAATCATATATTTTTTGAGTTACTGTGTATTTGGAATTCATTAAGAATAACTGCATTCATCGCTAATATTGTATTAAAGAATTGGCAATGGAATATATAAAAAAATATGCACATATACAATGTATCGAGAAACATTTAACGGGGTTTTACGCTATATGCAGAAATTGATTTCTTACTTTAAGAACAGAGCAACCAGGTTTAATAAATAAGGAAGGGTAGGTGCAACGGAGAAAACGGTGTAGACTTGAACAATATTTTATTCATAGCACATCAATACTTTAAATATAAATGTATTAATTTAGTTATAAATACTTTTAAGAAATAGTATAGGCTATATCTTGTAGTAATGATTAAATGATTCTAAGAAGTAAAATATATTCGCATAAGGAGGTTAACTATAATTTTAATTTGCCGACGAAGAAACAAGCTTAGTTAGGTCCATATGAAACACTAATTTTATATATATATTTTTAAAGCTCCAGTCTAGTTTATTATATTAGTCAGTTAGTGCAGAATAAGTGTTTGTAAAGATTGCACGATATGTAAATGTTATTGCGGAGCAATAAAATAACCACCATAAAAGAGCCTCGTAATAGGCAAACCACCCTTATGTACAGAATTTAAAAAAAATAAGAGATAGTCAAATATAAGCATAAGCTTCTCAAGCATATTTTAAGGGATATAAACCACCCGTTAAAATCTGAGCAATAAATGTAACGCTAGTATATTCCAGAGTGTGCCTCGAGTTCGAGGCAAGCTTTCACAACACTTATTTTTTTTATGTTACTTGCATTGTTCTTTATTTTAATTCAATCAACTACAGATCTACATCTCTCAAGTATTAAAAAAAATATCTAGTAAAATATCCAATAAGGTTTGAGATAAAACACAGACCTAAATGTTTGAATTATACCAGTTGCAACTGTATGTTCATGGTATAAAAATACACGAAGTATATTAATCGCATGCCAATGGGCGTATAGTGCGTGTCGTTTAATACCCGCATTAAAAATTCCCTTTCCATGATGTGGTGACACGTCCATCCATGCAGTAAGCCGTTCTGTGTGACGGGTTGTTACTGCTATCCCTAACTCCTCATAGTCGCCGTTATACCTACCTATCGCGTCTATAAAATTCTCCTCTCCATCGAAAATGTCAATTTTCCGACCCACCCTTCCCTTCGGATAACTCTTGGTGAAAATATGTACGTATATTAAACACAAAGCAGCTGAACGTAATGCCGAAAGTATAAGTACTTTTCCTCTCTCCTACTCATTACACTAAGCTTTTTCAATTACCATAATCCTCACCCCTCCCCCATAACACCACCTTTCCACTCTGTAAGCCGCCTTTCACAACCGACGCTTGTTACACAACTGACACATACACACACACACGTCTAGGGGAGATGTATCACAAAGGGGCAACTTTTTTATTTACGTTATATCTTCAATGCATATCACACAAATCGAAATCTAACCATAATCATAATAAAAAAAATTATAGTCCTGTTTATTTAATTTTTAAGACCTGAATAAAACACGTATTTATAAAACAATAGTTTAGTTTGGGAATGTGAGTATAAATATTTCCTAATACGACAGTACGCGATCTGTGTCGCGTCGCTTGGCACTCCATCTATCAGTTATTGAAACTGTCTACTATTCGCATCCACCGCAAAATTTTAATAATATAATTATATTTCGCTATTTTACACATGATTCTTGTTGAATAAAAGCGAATTTAGTCAAATAAATTTAATTTTACGAAGCAAAAGGATCCATAGTTTGCGTACCACTGTCTTAGTCTATGACCCATAATTATATACTTATTTTAATGACACACAAAAAAATATACGGTTGTTACATCTGATAAAATTTAATGCCGGTTTATATCGTTTAGTGCTATTTTAAAACTCACATTGTAAATAAAATTGTAACTTCAGCACTTTTAAAAGGTCGTATTTATTATTAATAAACTTGACCTTCCCCTACCACAATTTAATAGTTTAATATTTTTTGCGAACACTAATATGTAGTTTTAAATATATTGATTACAATTGATTACAATATTTGTTCTTTTACGGAATATTGACTTGTGTTTAAAAAAATTTTAATTACATTTTACTTTTTTTTAATAAATATATTATACATAATATATGCCATAATATTAAAAATACCTCAGTCTCATTTCGAGGTATTAAGACATTTATTCATATAAATAATAAGAAATAAGTTTGCTGTTTACGAAATAAGTGTCATTTTTTTAATGATTAAAATTATTATTTCCTTTTAAAGATTTAACTTTTTTCTAGCTCTTGGTTATATTCGCATAAGCTTCCTTTTGCATTTTATTTTGCCGCCCAGGTAACCAAAAAGAGCAAGGTTTTAACAAGAAGGTGGATGGGATAATACATTTGAACCAAGTTCCTTGCTTTTATTGAGTAGCAATTTTACATTATAGTGTTTTTTTATTTTTTCATGCAAGCTTACTGTTATTGTTTGTCCAGGTTTAAGAGTTTCGTAATGCACAATCTTTTTGAATTTCAACCATACATACAAATATTGTTGTCGCACAAAACAAACTTTTTCACCTCTGGTTATCAAATGATCAAAAAAAGCGACTCAACTTCAAGATATTCAATTTTTCCCTTACTTGTTTTCTTTGCTCAATATGTGTGCAAACCATACACATTGTCTCTAAGCTTTCCCAATCTTCTTAACCCTTTGATTTGTGAATTAGTTTTTTTTATAAACATCTATATTTTCTAAATTTATTTTGTATTCGTATTAAAAAAATAACAAAAAAATTAATATTAATATTTTTTTAAATTAAAAGCATGGCATTTAAGATAAGGCGCTAAGGCGTGTGGGCGTACATGTACGTCCAATAAAATGCGGGTGTACATGGACGCCCACACTAAGCAAAAAGTTAATGTTTCTATGCAATTTTGAGCCTCTAGGTCAGCTAATAGATATTTTGAGTAGGATTTGCTCCCATTTCTGCAGTCATTAATGTTGCCAATCTTTGCTAGTACCGTAATTTACTAATTAAATTTTTAAAACCATTTTTGACAATTACGGATATGCATAAATAGAGTTAAGAAAATTTATCCGCTAGCAATTAATCACTAGCAGCTTACCGCCGCAGTTTATAGTCTACAAATGATCGCTAGCATAATTTATCACAAGATAGAAATTTATTGGTCATTTAAAATATTATTTTAAATTAAAAATACTGATTCACAGATTTGACCAGTGGTATTATAAATCAATTGTTTGATACATTTTAACTGACCTAGTTAGTAAAATTATATTTATATTCATATGTAGCAGTTGCTAAACGTCTATTTGCTGATCAAACCCAAAGCTAACCTAATGAAAGTTCTAAAACTAATTATAATTTTGATTTCACAAAATTCATAGACATTTTCGCAATTGTAAAATTGGGTTACATAGACATTTTAGTACCGTATATAATTTAAACCTCTTATTTAAAAAATAATTTAGACTTGTCACACCGTCATTGGTAGGTTTTAAATTGTATATGCGAAGAATTGATTGCTGACCGTAAATTGCTGGCAGTGAATTGTGAGGAATTAATTTCTTTACATTCGTAATGAATCATCTATTTCTTAATAGTTGCCGATTTTTTAAAAGACATGCATATTAATTGTTTATTTGATATAAGTTCTGGCATCATAAACTTTAAGACCCAATATAAAAAATAAAAATGTGGTGTGTCTAAATGTGCACCAACACAGATATAACAAAATGTGTACTTAAGTATTAACGGCCAAAGTACGACTGACTGTTAAAACTAAAATTCAAACTGATATTGGAATTACCTAATAACATCATGTTTGTAATTAAATTACTCCATTAGTCCAACAAAAATGTTTGCTCAATATTTGTTTTATTACAATGGATCATTTTTCTGAGCTATTTTGAAGTTCATTTAACTTCATTTCTATATTTTCAGCAATATAATTTAACAATATTTAGCCTTTTGAGAAGCTTTATTTGTGTTGGTGTTTAAAGTCAAAACTATTTTTTAACGTTATTCAAAAATATATATGCAAAAAGTGCATATGTTATCAATACACTCTCACAATTCCACACACTCACATAATTTATGCAGGGGCGGAGCTCGTGTAAGTATTTATTTTTACCACAAAATAAAGGGTGATTATAGCTTTCAGTTTAGAGAAAGATATTTCTTTAAGTTCATGTGATTGGTGGGGTTTCTCAGCCCTTTTAATGTCACGCTAATTTATCAGAATAAATTATTCAGGCGTTTCACGACACGTTTGATTGATTGATATTTTGCTTTTAACGTATAATTTGCGAATCCGTATAGGTGCATAAAATGTATCCTATATGTACTCTATTTTTAAATAATTATTTTATTTTATTTATTAAAATAATATTGAATACACATGCGAGTTAAATTTAGTTAAATTAATAGTGCAACAAAGTACAGTAGTTAGGTTAAAGTAAATGTGCACATTATGGAACTATATAATTTAATGACGGCCATTTCTCATACTTACAAGCCTCAGAGACTAACGCTTTGCTGCAAAATAATATTAGATATAGGCGAACTCGCACAATTTATAATGTCGGGGCAAAAGGCTAAAAGTTTGTCCTTTCTCTTGGGTAATTATCGTTAGCATAAAGAAATAACTAACACTGTAATAGTTATTATGATATTCATGACTAATTGATTGTGTGTAGTGTAAATATAAATTCCGAAAGAGAGAGAATACTGGTGCTTTAATATAGTTAGTTACTAAGTAAATTGTATAATATTTAAATATACAATGTATTGAATAAGAGTATTTATCTTTTCTCACGCGAGCACAATTATAATATCAAAGCAAATACGTTTTTTTTTTAATAAATACTGTTCGATAAAAATTTGTTAAAGTAAGAATTATTAATTGGTAAGATTACACTGTACTGTATGTTGTAATTATTTAATTAAATAAAATTAAAACCACCTTGACCTAAAAGGTTATCTCGATACGTTGCAATTATCATTCTCAATTGAATATTAAAATATTTGATCGAATATTCGTAAAACATTCCTGTATAGCTTTATAAATAAAATTTATTAAATCTTAGAATGAGACAATTTATATACTAGAGCAGGGCTTCTTTAGCTTTTTTCATTCACGACCCCATATAAATATAAAATAAAGATATATAAATATTTTGTGCTGATTTATTGATTAGGTAGCAATATACATACATATGAAAAAATATAGTTTTAGAATTTGCTTAGAAACATACAAAAATATAAAATTAAAAACTGCACAAAAAGTTATACAATTGTATTAAATATAGTTACAAAAATTATATGCCCTATTTTTCATCAAAACTGCATTTTTTGCAATAACATAAATAAAAGAGAATTTTGAAGAAAATATATCGTTATTGGTATATATTATAAGTATACAAAAATTAAAGACAAAAATTGTTTTTTTAATGAAACGGATGTGCTTGTATTTTACTGCATAACAAATTAAATCTTGGTGCAATATTTGACACTACTCTTTAACATTTTTTAGCGATGAACGATATTGGGATTTAATATGTGTTAAAGCTGAAAAAGTAGTTTCACATAAATATGTGAAGTTGAATGGCAGAAAAACACTTAATGCCATATCAGAGATTGTGGGAAATTCAGTTCTAGTTCCGATCCAGAATTCAGTCAAGGGCTTTTTTGGAAAATCTAGTTTTAAGTTTGAGTCACTCAAAAGCTCAACAAATTCATCTTGAGCTTATATGGCAGATGATCAATCTCACTCAAGCCAATCAAAAATGGTTTTTGAATTTATGATAACTTTTTGAAATCAATATTTGATATAAAATATTTACGAAACTGTGTTTCTAGCGCTTTTAAGTGATCAATAATAATTTTTGCGATAAAAGTTTTATAATGATTTTTCTCGATTAAAAAATTGTCGATACTGGAAAACATATCGAACGAATCCTTTTCCACCCTACTTTTCCAAATGTTGATCTTTTTAATAAAACTTTCAATTTTATCATTTGAAGGAAATGTATTGCAATTCTTTCCTTGAAGAGACAAGTTGAGATCGTTTAATTTCTCAAAAATATATGACAGATAACGCAGCTTGGATAGCCATAGATCATTTTGAAAAAAAGCAGCAAGATCACATTTTTGTTCGGTTAAAAATATTTCGATTTCGTCCTTTAATAACAATAATCTTCTTAAACGTTGACCTTTTGATATCCATCTTACTTCTTCGCGTAATAATAAATTTGTATAGTGGGAATCCGTATTCTTACAGAGATTTGAAAATAAGCGGCTGTTATGGGCATGGCTTTTAATAAAATTTATAATCTTAACAGCATCCTGAAGCACATCGTTCAATTTTTTGCAAGGGCCTCCCGATGAATAAGGCAGTGAGTAAAATTTATATGATCATAATGAGCAGCTTGAAATATGATTTAAAACATTTAATTAAAATTCATGTATATAAATATTTTACATTAAAATCCCGCAACCCATAGTTTATGAAGCCCTGTACTAGAGCAACACATGTAGTATTTTTTCTCTTAATATACATAATTATTTATGCGCCTTTATTTTGTTTCAAAATGCAGGATGAGACGTTCCTACTCACCAAAAAAAATTATAAAATTCAAAAAGCTTAATGATTATCGCCTTTGAGTGTTTTTCGGCCGTATCTACCATGACGGAAATTCGTAGAATTCGCTCATTGAAAGAAACAAAATATTAAAAATGTGGATCTTTTATTATGTGTTGCAATGATCACGGTTAATTTATTTCTAGTTATTTATTTAAATGCAAATCTAAACAAAGCAAACGCTGATACGGATCAGATCTTTGTGTATATCAAATTCGTTCCAAACATTATTAGCTGTTGTATATACAATAAATTTAATAAATTTATGTATCAAAAACACTGTATCTTGCTGAATTAATTTAATCGCAGTTGATCTTAATTATTTTACATGCAATTTCACACAAAACAATCAATGACTGGACTTTAATCTATATGTACATAGAATTTGTTCCAAAATATTTAATTGAATAAATGTGTTTTTTACATCGTGAGATGATAAAACGGAGAATTAAAATGGTGGTTTTGCTGAAATTCAATGTGACTTCGTAGTGCATTTTTAGTAAAATTTATGATAGGAATGGTTAATTTTTTATCATTAAGTTTTTACGTATTTAATTATTTTGATACACATTTGGGGGATGTATTTGCTAACCCTAAATTTTTCCATGAACATTTGTTAAATAACGAGACATTAGTAAAAAAAATTGTATTTTAGTATAAATAAAATTCACTAGATCTCATTATTTTATGTAAAGAACATAAACAATAATTTTCTTTGAAAAATTTAATTGTCATAGAATTATCTGACAAAAATCTGACATTCAATTAAACTATAATAAGAACATGACATTTCATAAAAAAAATCAATACGTTTATTTCAATAATATAAATAATTTTACAGACATAATAATTATATATAATATACATGTTACTGGTTTTTAGCCATTTTCATGTTTTCAATTAGTTAAATTAAAAAAATAAATGTTTGCGGTTATAATTTAATAGCAAAAAATACAAAATTAACAAATAAAAAAATTTTATCCAGGATTTTAGTATTATACATTTCATTTGAAAATTTGTTTACCTTAAATTTGGCCATAATGAGATACTTTATTTCTTATCAAATTTAAATCAATCTAACATTTAGTTAAAACATATTTGATACATTTTTTAAACAACATTGAGGATAAAAACATGGATGATTTTTAACATAAAGAGATGTTGTTATTTTATATATAAATTTACAAATCGGCTAAATTTTGCTTCACCCTGGAAAAAGCTAAAATGACGCCCCTAATCAAAAAGTATGTAAATAATAAATTAACCATTTTCCTTTTGACGCCCTCACAGTAATTCGCACAATATTGTGCTATGCATATTTTATAAAATTTAAAAAGAAGGTAATCAATGAATAATTAAAAAATTATTAAACAATAATTATTTTTTAATGGGAGAGTAAATGATTTTTTGCACTAATTGCTTAAATAAAATATAATCTGTAAAAACTGAAAAAATTCAAATATTTGAGTACTTTATCCATTTTTCATTCAGTAATTAAAAACAATATTCACGATGGTAAAAATAGTAAAATTAAATAACATGAATTGGACCAGCTCCTCGTAGCTGACATTAAACAGATTAATGTTATATGTCAGGTAGTGGCGTAACATCTAATTTTTAAATCACCCGCAAAACTAATTTTCTAAATAGTTCTATTTTAATTATATTTATAAAATAAATATGAAACAAATATCAGAAACATTAGATAAGTTTAACAAAATGTAATATTACATACATAAATAAAAAAAAAACAATTTATTACAGACAAATATTAACGACGCTGTAAATGTAGTATCTATATTTTATTTTATATATGTATTATATGTATATACATTTAGTGAAATATCTAGATAAAATTTAAATTTAAAGTTTGCCCCTCTATATTGCATTAGTTTATTTTTATAGTATATTTTCACGATATTTTAGTTAAATGGAACAATTAAAAGTATTTAATTAAATCCTTTGTCCTCATTTCATTTGCTACTTTTGCTTATATTAATAATAATTAAAGGTCATGCCAATTAAAAGCTATATTAATTAACTAAATTAAGTACAGTTCTGTGTAATCTTATTTCGTAAATATTTTTTTATCATTTTTAATTTTAATTGGTAGTGTTATTTAAAGTAATAAAACTATTTAAAAATGTAGAGTACCTAATTATTGACAATTAGGTGAATTTATTATAAATTAAATTTTGGATTTTTTTTTAGTAAAAATATTTTTACCATATTTAAGGGATCAAGAAAATGATACATAATGGCATTTTCTGACACTAAAAGGCAAATGGTTAATCGTGTCCATTTCCAGAGAGAATCTTACTCTGTAGAGAATCTGCAACAGATCGAATACATTTAAAAAAATAAAGTAACTGCATATTTAAGAAAACTTGAATTCGTAACAACCGTATAAATGTCGTTAATAAATAACGCAGAGAGCCAAAGTTAGATCTTTAAGAAATCGGCTTTTATAAGTTAAAAATTGTCTACGGTCGTACAAATAATTAAAGAACTACCGAGTTAAATCATCCGAGCAGGCGAGGTCCACCATTTATTTTTAATAATAACATATAAAACTTTTTTCCGAAGGCCTTTCAAAATCCGCATTTCGATGTATACTTAAATTTCCGGATCGTTTTGATAAAAATGGAATAGGTGAGATGAAACCCATCCAACAAAACTTGCCAAAAATACTTAGAGAATGGTAGGAGGAATATATGTTTAGAACTGAATTATATTTTGTATCATTTTTTTAAAGTGTCTTTTTTATTTCAATTAAAAAATGACGTTCATTTCGATATTACTTAGTGTCTATATGTTGTTTATCACTATTTATTATTTGCGATAATTAGCATTAAAAGTATAAACTTGTATTCCAAGAACTGTTTGTTTAAGCTCAATTCAAGTTATACGATTTGACAGACGATCCATCGGAGAGTTTCTTCGGGTAACGCAATTAGCGTTGTTTGTTCGTTCAGAAGGACGCAGCTCCTTGACGGCTCTTCGAAGCCTTCACTCGTTCATCCTTCAGTCATAAAAAGATTTCCAAGGATCCTTTCTAAATGTAAATCTCGTATTCTGTGAAGCGTTACACAGCATCGCGCAGCGGCGACATTAATTGAAAATCTCGCGAAAAGGTGGGATTTAACTCTTTCGTCTTCTTGTCCGCTCCACTTTGTGTTTCCCTCTGTGCGCAAACTTGATTCGCAAATTTAATTATATATCCACTTGACGAATCATAAAAGCAATGGATATAATTACCTTTCAGCTCTTTCCTCAGCCGACAACTCTTAATCGCCACTTCGCGGATAACGGCGCAAAGGATGCAAAGGGAATGGGGGTGAAAATAAAAAGGGTGGGACGAGCGGCGAAATGTAAATAAAATAACTCTTGTATAATATAATGATAATAAAAACAAAAATGGCTCGTCTTATATTTTGTTATATGAATTGTCAAAATTTAGACACAATTGATTTTTTTATTATTATTTTAATGATTGTAGTTCATTAGCGATAAAGTAGCTTCTGCTATTATTTTTTTTTTACTACAAACTTAATTTATACATTTCGAAAAATTTGAGAAGCACTTTCTCCTTTTGCACAAAACCATTTTAAACACAACGTTGAGTAACTGTGGCATGATAAAATGCAGTATATTAAAATTAATTAAGAAATACTCCAACTTTCTGCTTTTATTAAAGTAAATAAAATCTCAGTAAAACAGAACACAAATCAAATACAAAAGTATCTAATAAAAAACACGATTTATTTATATTAAAATGTAAAAAAATACATTTTTTTTATAAAGATATAATCTTAAGCTACCTTAAGATTTTTTATTTAATTTTATTAGCATTATATGTTTCTATGCTACAAATAAATATAAAAATTAGCCACCGTTGCGACATATTTTCTGAAATCGTATTTTATGCGAAATATTTTAATCGTGTTTTTATGCTGCTCAGTGTTGCCATATATTGAATTTACCGTCAAGGTCAAAAGCAATAAAATTTATATTAAGACTTTTTATAACAATATTATGAGTGAGAATCGAATAAAGTACATCTAAACCGAATTTTGCCCAATAGGAGAGTGCAAAAAACAATTATCCCTTCTCAGAAGGTAAAAATCCACGTCAAAAGCAATAAAATCATGCCGTCGCCGTTACAGTGGGACCGCTCGTTACCGAGCGTTCCCACTGTAACGGCGCCGACACGATTTTATTGCTTTTGACGTGAATTTTTACCTTCTGAGAAGTGATAATTGTTTTTGCGCCCTCCTATTGACCAAAATTCGGTTTGAAAATCAGACCACTTATATTATAAATACATATTAATATCTGTAAGAATAGCTATCATATTATTAAAACAGAGTAAAATCAAAATGCAGATAAATTATGAAACAATATATGAGATGCGATGTCTGTCTGTACTTATATGAGTGTCTTAGTTTGTATTTTAGACATAATAAAAGTTCTGAAAATATAACTTTCATTAAGTTAGGTTTGGGTTTGAACAGAAAATGAACGTTTCGCAACTGTCAAATTGAGTTTTATAGAAATTTTAAAGCAGCATATTAGTGCCTATCAGTTAGATTATATTTTCGCTATTAAAAATATGAATCTATTTGTGAAAATATATTTGAACTTTACTATTGAATATATAGCTTTACAAAAAAATACACATTCACTGTAATCGGATAAAAATAAATATTGATAAATATCTAAATATATATATTATTACATATAGAAAAGTTTAAATTATATAATTTTACAAGCACATGCCAGATAAATTATATTTTTACTAGCAAAAATATATATCTACTGGTAAAAATTTATTTCGATACGATTTACTTAAATGACATATTTAAAAAATATTTTAGAGATAGATTCGAGGCTGTAATTTCTAGTTTTTCTGATAAAAATATTATTTATTTATTTTGCTGCATTAAATCCAGTTGTCAAATTATTGATATAAAAATATTAAATTTATATAATTCAGCTGGTGCTGTTGTTAATTTTTCGTTATTTATTTGCTTCTTTCTTAGGTATTCAATCTGAATTTTCAGAACGAATACTTAAATTTACTGCCACTAATTTACATTTGTTGTATATTTTCTCTCATGTCTAATATTTTTTAAACGTTTAAAAAGCAATAAAGTCAACAATAATTTGCAAGCAAATTTTAACAAAAACGAAGCCGCGTCAAAAAATTATAATCTGTCCCTTTAAATAATAATGTTTATTGTGAAAGTACTACCTAGAAACTGAGTGGTTTTGAAGGCAATGTTCTGCTCCTTTTATTTCTTGTATGTAAAATTCTACGCGCACTAAAGATTAGGAATATTTTAGTATAAATATAAATTTTAAGTACTTTTTTTCTAAGTCCGCCTCATTCACCAAGGAGCGAATTACTTATTTACTACTTAATAAAATTGTACATTAACGTACTATTACATACTTTTGAGTAAAGTATGATAAATCCGATAAAGAAACTAAGCCAACTAGATAGTGAATTAATAATATACGAGCTATATTGTGGATATTCCCGAACTTCATACAGAGCTACTATGAAAGTTAGATTAACACTTTATTGTAAGAAATTTAGGATGGAGTTTGAGAAACTTTTTAATATGCTTATGTATCTTATTTGATTCATCGATATATGTATTATTTTATACATATTTATTTATCGTGATTTAGATGAGAACAACCTATTCGCAAATGGTTTAAATTTTGAGCAAATGATTGTTTGAAATTAAAAAATTAAAGACGAACTATATTAAAAATATATTTTAATTATCTCTCATAGAAGTTTGACAACAAATAAAATTATATATATATTATAATACATATATACGTAAGTATCTTTGAAATAAATAATTGTAACATAAATAAAATCGGTAGATAAATTTAGGTTTGAGGAAAAGAATCTTACATATTTTTTTTATTTAATTGAAAAGGATGATTTTTTCTCACAAACAATTTTACAACTAGTTAATAAACATATTATAGTAAATATATATACATAAGCAACTTTTTACTTCCGAATTGTATTTGTTTAAATTAACACTATTGAGTATGATATTTTTTATGGTATGTAACGAAAAACATTTATATTACCAACGCTTGAACTAGTTATTTTATTTTATTTAATATAAATATGTTTATATGTTATTTATTATGTTATATAAATACTTAGTATATCATAGAAAAAATTATTGCGATTCTGATTTAATAAATTTTAAATCACACCTTAAATCAAGAACGGTTTACTTCTCGAAGCTTTGATTCTTGAGTTTTTCTATTCCTTTTCTAATGTAATAAAATATAATTTTCAATCTCCAAGGGCCGCTTTCTCGAGTCCAGAAATGTTGCAACTATAAAATTCTCTCTCAAGCAGGCTGCAATATCACAATCCTGTCTAATCTTGGCGCGAAGGCTGTTCGTCTCGGGGAAGAAAGGGGGTTGTCGGGCGAGGGTGGTTTGGATTAAAAGGGTTACAAACGCGAAACGGTAGATTTTTAACGAAAATCAAATTATCGTTATAATTTCGTTCTCGAAATGAAATTCACAAAGAGAATGAGCATAGCGGGAACAATGTCCGAAATGACGAAAGAATTTTAGATACTACGCCGAAAGTCTTAGAATTTAATATTGAAATTCTGCTAATTGAAATCTTGGTGTGATGTTTAATATATCAATCTCAACTCTCGGTATGCCATATTTTTACGGTGTTTCTCAACCTTAAAAAATTTCGTTGGTCCGCAAATATTTGGCATCCATTTAAAAATAATATTCTAAACATTCCAAAAAAATCTGCAAATTACAACACATTATTAAATAATGAAATTAACAATTTTTTTTCATTTTAAAAAATTATATATATTTAGCCTTACAAAATGTAAATAAAAAAAAATAAACAGCAAAATCTTTTAACATTCTGTAACAACAATATTAATCTAAGAGTATAGTAGTAAAATAGTAGACATTGAAAATTGTTTAAAAACGAGTATATTAAGTTTAGAAGAAACATTGAAATAAAATATGTTGATACTTTGCAATGTGCGTCAGATATTAATAAATGTATAAAAACATTCTTGGCAATTTAATATGATATAAAAGTCCTTAAAATTGACTTTCGTTATTGCTCTGAGAAGTAAACTATCTGCACAGATTTTAAAACTGAAATGACACTATGAAACCTTTCAAACTTATTCGTCATTTCAATTTAAAGCACAGTGATCTCATAGATAATGATGACACGAACATTTAAAATTTTGTTAAAATCTTGCATTAAAACACTTATCGTATTATTATTTATAGCTATTATATATTTATATATATATATATATACATACTAACACTAATATTTTTTTAAATCAATATTTATTCTTTTGTGTGGCTTGGACACACTGTGTTTTATAAAATAATATTGGTTTAATTATCAGTGAGCAAACCATTTTTTTAATACTGTGACTCTAACATCTCTCCTTTATCACATGTAAGCCAAATTTAATAATTTATAGAAAATTCGTAAAATATTCGTTTATACTATCACAAATAATATTTGAACACAATCTTAAAATAAAACAATTTGTATATTTGAGCAACACAGGAAGTCATTGCTTGAGTGATTAGTGCCGCTCCAAAATCCATTATTTTACATGCGCTTTTATTTTGTTTAAAATGCTAAACAATAACACGTTTTTTCTCGACAAAAGAAATGCTTTGACGCATTTGTATCAACTATGACCGAAATTAGCAGAACTTGTTTGTTGATCGGAACAAAATGTTGGAAAGGTCCACCCTTTAGTGTCGTTTAACGCTTATCTCAAAAACAGGCGTGCGTCACAAATTTTTGTGAAGTTTGTGTGATCTTTAAGTATATTAAATTCGTTTCAAACACTATTACTTATATGAATATTCGAATAATCGACCGACTTAGAATGTTAATTGAAAAGTATGGAATAGTAAAATAGAATGAATTATTTTTTTATAAAATTATCTAACTTCTAAATTTTATGTTAAAGTATCTGTTTTTTTATGAACGATCTTCAAAGATATAACTAATTTATTTTAATTATATTATTTTTAATATAATACATAATATAATTTAATTATTTTCTTTATTAAATAAAATAGTATATTTGGTAGTGCATTAAAATATTTTGTGATTTAGAAATCAGCATTGCAGGATTTATTCACTCTCTAAATATTATAGTTGAGCACTTGTGATAGTGTTTTTTACGTTTATTTTATTATTACTACGTTCCAAATGATCGTAGTTTTTTCACAATATTAAAACGTAGGTCTAAATTTTTAAAGAAAGTTTTTTTATACATATCGATTCTTTTCCTTTCCAAGAATACTACATTTATATGCATTTGTCATTAGATACTGCTCACTAGTAAATTTTAATAGTTAAGGACTTTTGGGTAAAAAGATATAGTTGGAATGAAATTTTTATTCTCTAAAAATACATAAAAACCTACTATTTTTTATATGTTCATTAATGATTATAAATTATTATATAGAAAAAAAGTTGGTTATATGTGTTTTTAGATATTAAAAATTTATTTAGTTAATTTACTAATTCACAACTTATTAATTTAATTATATAGTTTAAGATTAACCATAAATTGATATATATAGAAAACTTGATCACTTTACAAAGATAATCTGATTTTAAAATAGTATATTTACTTATATTTTTATGTTTAGTAATTACAGTTTCAAGGTTTAATACGCGAAAAAAAATTGGGGTTCATGTAAAACACAAACCCAAATCTAATAAGTAATGATAAATAATTTTCTTTGAAAACGACTTTGTAAATATGTACTAGAATATTTTTTTTTCAAAATTTTAATTTAATAGGCGAGCAAGTACAAAGTGGCTTTGTAACTATTTAATTAGTACTAATAAAAAATATTTTATTTGCTTTTAAGTTAAGTTAATAACTTTTGCCTTCTGTGAAATATTTAGCTTTCTTTATTGTATTTTTTTATTATATTATTAAAATAATCAGAATCTGTGGTTTGATATTGTATAAGTATTACATATTATAATTAACACAACTAGCTTCATTTCGAGTTTCTGTATTTCATATATAGGCGTTATATAAAATAAATGTCTTAGGACTGCCAAAAATACTCACTGCTTTTATTAAGGCAAATAAAGTCTTATGAATCTCAGTAAAACAGAGACACAAATCAAATAAAATACACGATTTATTTATATTAAAATGTAGAAAAATACTTTTAAATATTATTTTTTATTTTATTGATTCAAAATACATTTTTTTTTGTACATATCATATATAACCTTTTTCTACCTTTAGATTTCTTATTTAATTTTAGTGGCAGTGTAGCAATAATAAAGATAAGCGATAGTCGAAAGGAGCATGGTTTAAAGAATAAGGTGGATGAAAAAAATATTCCAGTACAGTTCCTTAATTTTATCTAGAGTTAATTGAGTGTTGTAGAATTACGTGCAGGACTTTTTTGACTTCCTCGTCCCTATTCTTAACATCATAATTTTCTATTTAATTTAATTTATATTTATAATTACCCATGTACATGGCCGCCGATTGCGAATCCAGGCCCTGGGAAAACAATGATTCCGGACCTCATGACAAAAATGTCATTTTACATATTTTTAACATCGTAATATAATTTCTTGAATAAATAATAATAGATACAAGATTATTTCTACGCTAAAATAAATATAAATATTAGCCACAGATGCGACATATTTTATGCGAAATATTTTAATTAGGTTTTAAAAATTATTAAAAATATCTACTGATAATAAGTCGTGTTTTCTTTGCTGCTCAGTGTTGCCATATATTGAATTTCCCGTCCAGGTCAAAAGCATCGCGGTTTATATTAAGACTTTTTATAGCAGTATTACGAGTGAGAATCGAATAAAGCACATCTAAACCGAATTTTGCGCAATAGGAGAGCGCAAAAATTAATTATCAATTCTCAGAAGTCAAAATCCACGTCAAAAGCAATAAATCGTCTCGGCGCCGTCACGGTTTTATTTCTTATTATTTTTATGTAATAATTATTTAGAAAAGTAATAATTTTTTTACCTGTTCTATGAATATTATTATACAAATTAATATTTTAAAATTTGGTGATAATGCGAGTATTGTTCTATTTTTAGTTATGGTTGAATTAAATTGAGTTTTAAATAATTTTTAAATATTTGAGGTAAATGATGCTTTACCTGTGAAAAACTTATCTAATTTCGGGTTTTCTGAAGGTCTTATATGTGTGACTTTCAAAGAACGTTGGAGATTTAGCTAGCACATTGCAAAGACTCATAGCAATCATTAAAAATGCTCGGTTTTATATTAAGAAATGCGCGCTACTTCAGGAATACTTTAGTAGTGTGCACTCTTTATGATGCTCTAGTCCGCAGCATACTAGAAACTAGCTTTATTATTTAGATTCCATGCGTAATGAGTCTATGTAATGTATTGAAGCTGGAAAAATTCGATATTTATACTTGAAAGAATGCGGGTTTCGGGAACGCCGGGATATATTTCTTTGTCAACTCGCAGAAGTGTTTATATAATTGAACACTTCTGAAATTGCTCAGAGGCATCGTAAACAATCATGCGGTGCTCGAATAGCTCCAAATATGTGTTCCGGAAGATGGTTATAGTTCTCGGTCGCGTCCACTGTTCTTACCTGTAAAGCTTAGAACTAGAACACTTGCCAACTCTTCTCTGGCAATGGCTGCTCGTCTGCTCAATACCGTGCATAGATATATTGACATATGGGGTTTTGGTTCAATTCGTGTGGGACAATGCACACATGTTGTGTCGTTATTTTGTGTATGTGTGTGCGTGTATGAATACGTATATATTTTAAAATTGTAATATATTTTATACATTAGGTTATCTTGTCAGGTGGCTATGTACATAATTTTAATAAAAAAATAATATTAATAAAATCGGTAGATAAAATTAAAATTTCAGAAAAAAAAAAAATTTAATGCACGAATGGAATAAGGATTTAATTATGACAATAATTGAGGCACGAACTTTTAAAACATGATACTTTTGTACATATTTAATGATAATGCAGAAAAAAATTAATAATAAAAACATTTTTAAAAAAAATAGTGTTAATTTTTGCTTTATATTAATCTTCGTATTAAACCGTACTACGTGATTAAATCAGTGTTTGTCGACCTTTTCATACGCGTGTGCACACACAGACGATGCGATAATATTTTTCATAGAAATACCCACGTGTATAATGGCAGCAACGTCGATGTTTCCCGGCGCGAAATTATTTATTAATGGCTTTGCCTTTTTGACCGACGTTACGGGACAAAACGGTTTTTGTGAATGAACGCGTTGACACTAGCGACAGGACCGTACTAGTGGCAAAATAGCCCGGCATCCTAAACTTCCTAAAAGTCTTTTCATGGCTTTTTTTATTTTTTATATAATATAATAAATCTTAAGGAACATTCATTTTAATCACAGAAAATTAACAACGTAAACAGTCAAATATATTAATTGAAATTTAAGCATAATTTAATAGTGTCCTTTTAACTTATAACATAAAAAAGTGATTATTGTTTGTCTTTATTTTGTAATTAAAGTGCGAAAAAAAGTGATATTACTTGTATATTATTAAAAACGCAGTTTGCTATTTTAATTTTTCCAACCTATGCAATAGTTTTTTATTACATATGTTACTGTAACAAAAATAACAACGTTTCAATTTCACCTAAGCCCTGCTTTGTAATATACTATAATCTTAATAAACGTCAAAAAATAAAATAAATACTTTTAAAACGCCACTTTTTAAACTATCGTAATTAAAAAAATAATTACACACTATGTATATTCTCATGGGAGTATACCGAGCGGACGATTAGTGTAGTCATTAATTACTCGCCTTACCGTTACAATTAAAATAGCCACCAGGTGATCAATCACGAATAGAATGAAGCTAAATATATGAACCTAGGTTCATATTCTTGTATATAATACGGAATGGATACAAGTTTTTTTTTAAATCACTCATATTCAAGGATAATTAGCCAAAATATTTTTGTTGTCTCTCGTTTAAAGTTAAACATTGATAATCTAATAAATTAATTGGATTAATGATTGATAATCTACACTCGCAACTTTATATATATAAAAATCCAAGGCGGCATAAATTTTTGTAAAAAAATATGTTTTACAAATCTATATTTTATTTGTTTAAATTAAAACCGAAGTGATCCAGAATATAAGAAAAATCATAGAGAAACTTAATCACTGTAAAAATAAAAGGTCCGCCACATTTTGAATGAATCTATACAAAATATAGAGGAAAACTTGAACTTGTAACTGCCGTATTCAAGTCAATAATAAATAACATTGAGCAGAAGGTCTAGGTTGTACCTTTTAGGAACCCCAGAGGGGGGTGAAACAGTCTTTCGACAATCAGCCGCTATATATAATGAACTATCACGAAAATAACTGGAATAAAAACATAGATCAATCATCTGAGTATCCGAGGTTCAACAGTTTTTAATTATTAATACATGTCAAACCTTATCGAAGGCCTTGTCAAAATCCGTATATTATGACTACATGTATACCGCATCGAGAGATTTTGTCAATGTTTTGGTGAAAGACAAATAGTTAATAACATTGAAGCGGTTTTAATAGAGCTAAAAGCATAACTATAAAAATTCCTGAAGGAGTGAAATATTTTTTTGAGAATCGGAATAATGCAGAAATAATCGAGATAGATCATTTGAGATAAAAATATGTATTTAATTATTATTTTTTTACAATAAAACAATAATATGCTTTATTTGCTGCAATTTTCGAACTAAATAATGTATTTAAAATCTGATAACAAAAAAGTTTTAAATTTTAATTACGAAAAATAATGTATTTTGGGAAACAATGTCGGTTTTGTAAAACTTTTTTTAATCTAAAAACTGTTACAGTGATAAAAATAGATGATATTAATTTGGAGCAATGTCTGAAGAATACGGTGGGTGAGAAAAAATGTACCCAAAAAATTCTTTTTTACTCTAATTTTACTCTAAGAAAATTGTCGATCGTTCGATAGTTTTCTTAGAGTAAAATTACCCATCTTTCAATTATAAGTAAAGGTATATTTTATGATCTAAGTCACTTTTAAGCAAATTAGTTGAACACATTATGTGTGTGTCGTAATTATGTGCTTATAATATAATAACTCATAATGAATTATGAGCTTCGTATCTCACCAAATACATAACATTATATTTTTGGGGGTGTAATCTTGTTCTCGGGGTTGAAATTAGGGGTTGATTGCCATCCAATCACTATGTTTTACATCGCGTGTTAAAGTAAGGAAACCACTTATTATCTTCAGTAGCAATTCGACTCAAAAATAAATCTTTCTGTTCTAGAATATTTTTTTATTGCCATATTGAGATTTGCTGCGCAAGATTTTTTTTAGACAATTAATATGTCATATTTTACCTTTATACTATTTTTTAAAAGTCTGTGAACTAATATAGATTTTGTGCTGCTTTTAAGGCAGCCCTAATATACTCACTAACAATCTGACCTTTTTTTAGAATCATATTTGACACTTTTTAAATTTAATGGAATCCCTGCTCAATTGCATTATTTTATCCCTACTACCATTATTGATTTACAGTTGAAAATATCGTTGATTTATAAAAAGTTATACATTTTTGAAAATGTAAGAAAAAAATGTAGTCTTATGGAACAAACTGATCTTTTAATTATAATAAAAAAACAGTGTCTAGATAAATTAAATATTATTTTTTAAAATATAGTTCTCTACATTAAATGTTAATTTAGTGAAATACTACTACAATTAATGTCTATAACATTTCCTTAACTGCGATGTACACTGAGTGTACATGGCAACTAATAATGTAAATATGAATATTTTTCCGCAATACACGTACTAAAAATTAAATTATCTATTTACTATATATTATATATATTCATACGTGACAAAATTATTTATCATTAAAATCTAGTGTCATATTATTGATGCATTTTAACATTTGAGTGATGCCAGCTGTTTTTTTTGATTCGCAAGAGAGTGATTTTATTATATAGAGGTTTTCAACTTTTGTATATAAATAATTGTTAACTTACATTTCTGCAATAAAATAAAATTATTGCGATGTATATAAAATATTTACCGTTTCTTTAAATATTATTCTAATGAATATTTAGTAATTATATATGTTTTGAAAATATTGAATCACTAAAATTTGTTACATGTACACTTAGTATACATTACCGGAGTACGTGTTTTTTGAACCGTATGAGTTAAAGAAATCAACATATTAACGAATAGCTTAGCAATACTATAAATAAAGATATTGACTTAAATTTAAATTTAAAATTAAGACAAAAATACTAATAAAATGTATGTTTTTATTAAAAAAAATCAGTAAAATTTGAAACACTTTTTATTTAATATTTCATAGTAAATTAGAACAGTGCATAAATTATTATGTTTTTCAATACGTACAATTTTTTATGAATATAAATATAAAAAATTATATACATTGATTTTAAAATGGGTTTGATATTAGTTATTAGATTTTTTATGACAAGTTTTTAAATCATGAACATATATTTTATTAATTATAAATCATTATTACTGCTTCAAAACTAGTATAACCTGAATTTATTTTATTTATTTAAAGATTAGGAAAATCTAGGAAAACTTAATCTGTAATTATAAATTAAAAATTTAGATTTTTAACGGAAACATACACTAGACACTGGTAAGTGGAGGTTCTCTTCACACGTAAGCGACGGCTGCGATAAATCTTATTAGGAACGCACTTTACTTATTTTTTTGCAGTGTTTTTGAATCGGTATATATAATTTAAAATCTGAATAACCATATAAATTGAAAAAGTTCATTAAAGTAATCTTAAAGAGAGGATATTTAGTTAATATTCGTTCATGTATTTTAGCACCTTTCTGTAAGTAGCCTTGGGATGATTCTTTAGGTTAGGTTAGGCTAGGTTAGGCTAAGCATTTATTCAAAGTACTAAACAATTGTCGACAATAAGACTATTCTTGAAAATGGGTTCTAGAACGTCTTCAAATCACTCTTTTAATGACCGTTAAAGCACTAATCATCTTACCTATGGCTGTTAGCATACGCTGGCATTGCACATTGCTCTAATAAATGTCAGCTATGAGGAGCTGGTCCAATTTGTATCATACAATTTTAATATTTATATTTAATTTATTTTATTTGTTGGTGTTCATTTAATTAAATAAAAATAATCACTAACTTCGACCTCTTAAAAACGATGGAGTTCATATGAGATTTGAACCAAAATCTTTCATATAGTAGTCACTGGTTTATATATATTTTTCATGCCATGGTTTGTTTTATATGATTCATCGGTTTTTTTTTGGGCGGAGTAAGACTTTCATTACACTATTACACAACTTCCAATTGTATAGCCGAACAGTCTTTTAAAAACCAGAGGGTTTTTGCCCACCCTGTGGATGAAATTACACGTTATGTCGGCGTGCATTATACATCGGCGTTTCTCATGACACAGCCTTATTTATATTTATTCGCCGTACGATTATGGTAAATTTCACGTTGCATGACGCCACACGCGGCTAAAGAGCCTGACGTGAGGCTGGGGTGTCTGAATTACCCCGTAGAATCGATATATCCACATACGTACTTGTATTGAGTGTGTGTATACCTAACGGTGGCCGCTCGTTCTCGGCTATTTACCTCTTTATAAAATTATACCTATTCATTCGACGAGCGTGCATTTTAAAACCAAACACTGTTTACATTGGGTCGCAACGATACGCCGACAATGTCAACTAACTAAAGTATTAAGGTCAATATTGGTTTGTAAATGCCTTTACGTCGCAAATTATCGCGCAAACATGGTGTTAATTCAGAGCTATTAGATCTAGTTAGCAAATTGTGTATAAATTATTCAAAACTATTATTTTGATAAAAATTTGCTATTGTAATGTGTGACTTATGTAATTTATGTAAAAACATAGTCGATTATATATAATATATATCATTCAATAAACGATTAATCATTGCGTCCTATCAAAACTTTGATTGTGAATTTAATATATTGTTTTAATACATGTTCATTCATAATAAAGTTAAATACCAATGAGAGTTCACTTTTGCTTTTCAAAGAAATATTTTAAAATATACAATAATCTAGAAAATAGCGATAAGTAATATATAATATTTTTATATTTATAATCACAATTTTGAGATAATATTTTTTAAACCGTATATTTCATGTTAAATAAAAAATGCGATATATTTAAAAAAAAAAAAAAATATATGATTGATGATTGTGATATTTTTGTGATTGAGATGTGATTTATTTATATTATTACACAATTATAGAATATCGCAACAACATATATTTTAAAAATATTTATCTCTTGTATGCTTATAAATACACCCATACCTCGCTTTACGGCCTAGATACGTTCCACGAAACTTGGCCGCTAAGCGAAAAGCCGTATAACGAATCAATTATTCTCATACAAATTCATACAAATTCAATGGGATCGGTTCCAAATTTGTTACATATGTAACATGGTTTATCATTTAAACTGCATTTTATCTTTTTATTTCATTTAAATAAAAAATACATACATAACAAGTACATACATTTGTACATAAAATAATAACAGACTCCAAAAACCAACAATAATCCATAAACAAAAATGAAACAACTTCATGTTACATAAATTATGTGTATGAATACATACATATTTTTTTTTAAAATGGCTTTAATCTGAAGACGATGAAGAAATGGTAACCTGCAGATCACTGTCGTTCTCATTTTTCGCTGGTAAGGATGGGCCTGGCTTAAAAAAATTGTCCAACGTTGTTTGTCTTGCCTTTTGTCTCTTTCGTTCTTCAGTGATTTATAACAGCCAATGGCTGAGTTAATTCCTCGAGAAACTTTAGCACTACGTTCGACGTCAAAGTCGTTTTCAAGGAAGATGTTTATTCCTTGTTCGAAATAGGAAAAAGCTTTTGACAATTTTTTCGATGTTAGCTGTTTGGATACAACAGGCTCTGTCTCTTCATCAAATGCCGGTTCTGCTTGCAACTGAATGAGTTCATTATATGAAAGGGGTTCCCTATCAGCTTCAAGTAGACCAAGCACATCACGTTAGTTAAAACCTTCAAAGTCGAGATCATGTGCTAGATCCAAAATGTTTTGCCTAATTTCAGGAAGGCAATTAACTTCTGCATTAGTACTTTTTACACATTCTGGCCATATTTTTTTCCAAACATGGTTCATTGTTGTTAATTTTAATTCCTTCCATGATTCAATGATGCTGTCAACAGCGTCCTTGATGCTATAGTTTTTCCAAAATGTTTTAATTGAAGATTTACCATCGGTTTCCCTTATAAGTTGTCGGAAAGTTCGGCGTAGGTAATATGCCTTAAAAGTGGCTATTGCACCCTGATCCATTGGTTGGATCAGAGCTGTTGTATTTTTCGGAAGGTACTCAATCATGACATCTTCAGATAGTTCGGATAAATTAGTAGGATGCCCTGGTTCATTATCCAAAATTAGCCAAGCCTTGTTGCTTAAGTTATTGTCTCGCAAATATTTTTTCACTTCTGTGCAAAAGTGATTTTTGAACCAATCCTCTAAAGTAGCTTTAGTCATCCAAGCTTTCTTGTTGGATCTTCATATGACGGGTAATTGATTTTTATTTAGTCCTTTAAGAGGCCTTGGATTTTCGGACAAATATATTAAAAGTGGTTTAAGCTTAAAATCACCCGCGGCATTTGTACCAAGTAGCAAAGTTAATCGTTATTTAGACACCTTATAACCAGGCGCAGATTTTTCGGTTTTTGAAGTGTACGTGCAATTAAGCATTCGCTTCCAATACAGCCCTGTTTCGTCTACGTTAATCACTTGTTCAGGTTTATAACCACCTCTTTCAATAATTCCCTTTAAAATGTTGGGATATTCCTTAGATGCGGCATCATCAGCGCTAGCTGCTTCACCTTTAATTTTAAAATTATGCAAATTAAATCTATTTTTAATTTTTTTTTAAAATCGACATCGAAAAATAGTTTTTTTGCTGTTATAGCGAAACATTTTAGGCCGTTAATCGAAAACGTGCCTTAATTGAAGAGGGCCGTTATAGCGAAAGGCCGTATAAAGAGCGGCTGTATAGCGAGGTATGGATGTATTATAAAATAAAAAATGCGTAAATACTGCATAATCACAGACAATTTATAAGTATTTTTTTTTGGAAAAAATATTTAATTGCATTTTAAAATTTTATTTAAAAAAAATGTATAATATAAATATTTAGTTGCTACAACAATAAAAAACATATTTATTTAGTTAAGTTTGATGTAAAAATACACTCGTCAACACATTTTAATTATATCGTTAAGTATCATAAAATCAAACATTAATTGATAACAAAAGAAAAACATTGCATTATAATATAAAGGGGTTTAAAAATATATATAAATTATGCGCAGTTTTTTCAAATATGAAATTGAAACTTACTTACTGCTAATATTTGATAACAATGTTTAGTAAAGCATATTTTATGTAAGAATAGTTGAATTTCTTGTATGCATTACACACTTTTATTTTCACTTCGCCAGCCATCCGTATTATATAAAGGTGCGGTACTTAATATATTCACTGAAAACTTCCAGCTACCGTTAGATCTGGTTGGGATAAAATAAATGTATTCCTTTTATTTTAACAAAAATATAAAATATCGAACATGGTAAATTAAATATAAAAAAAACCGCGCCATAATATTTTTCGCTGATATTTCGGCCCTCTTGTATTAAAAGGGATAATATTACTTTGATACTCTACTATGTTAATCCCCTACAATGAACATAATTTTATTCTACGCTTTTGCTTTCAAGCAAAATGAGTATCGTCGTATTTGTAGTTTTAAGCCATGTAGTGCTGAAGGTCGATTTTGCCCTAATACCGGTATTAATGTTATCAGTTGTATAGTATTGCTATCCCTACAGACATTATGTTCTAAAGCCTTGAAAGTGACACTTCTCTTAAACAGCTACTGACCATTACATTAAAAAAAACAACCGCAATATGATTTTTTTCTTTGTATATATGAGACATAGAGTGCTACTTTTATATATATATATAAAAGTACAAAAGCTCATCAGTAAGTTTCAGGTCAATATCTTCTATGTATGTTTCAAGCAGCAATTCATAATGTTAGATTGACAAGAAAGCAAAACATTTTGCAATATCATTGTACACAGCAGCCCATTAAGTGCATTTAGTATAGGAATAAAATATATATATATATATATATATATATATATATATATATATATATATATATATATATAAAAAGTATCTCCTTAAGAGAGTTAATCGAAAGTATTAAGACCAGATGCACTTACATTATTTTATGACAGTTTTGTAATCAGCATTTAGGTGATTTTTTAATATTGTTTAAGCTCTTTAAAATTAAATTTTCTGTAAAAAATATATTTGCACAAGTATTATTAAGCTTGTGCAAATGACTAAAAATTTCTAAAAATAAGCACGACTCTAATGCTTTCATTCTCTGCTGTATTGACATAAGATTCATATACGACTGTTAAAAAAACGAAAAAATAATATTACAATACTATTAAAATTCATCTATAAAGAAACGCTTTAAATTATTACTATTTAAATACATTACTATCATATTTTTTAAGTTAAAAAAATATTTTTTTTAATAACCATAAAATATGCATAATAATGTGTTTACTATGTTATATTAAAATAATATTACATACACACATGCAAATCATTATACATGTACACTTTCATGCATGTTTTCAGAAACTTGGGTGGAAAAACTTTCTCTTTCTACTTCGAAAGTTTACTCACAACATTTCAACTTGTATTTGAATAAACTCTCTAGCGTGTACCACATACGTTTTAGATTGTTTCGAACTGTAAACAAAGCAAATTCCAAATAATACAATCAGTTGAAGCATATAGTAGCAAAATAAGATATGTCCAGATTAAAAAATTAAATAATTTTAAAACATTATTGCAAACAATTAAATAATATTTCTTTCGGGAATTCAATATATTTTATTTATAATATGCACAGTGCCTTAAAATTATTTATTAAACTATTTTTATTTAATTTAATAGATTTAGTACTGATTTTTAAATCATATGTGTAATTTAATTTATTAACGATGATGATATTAGACTGTTTATTAATTATTTCATGTATATAATAAATATGTAAACTAATTAATCATAACAACTAAAACAAAATACGTTTAAAAACTATATTCCTGAATAAGCAATATCTGTTTTATCTATTAATTTCAGACACGCATATTGGAAGATGCATCATTGATGTGCAATTCGTGGTCCCCTCGTCACAACGTGAGTACAAATAAAAGTATAAACTAAACTGTAAGATTTTGATTTATTTATTTTATAAAAAATCATTGTGATCACAATGTTCTAAATTTTAATTTTTTTAATGCGATTATTAATTAAAACAAATTTGCGATTAGCGGTTGTATACTATGCAGTAAGCGATTTAATTAAATTTGTATTAATTCAAACTGCGCGATTTTATATTATATTTAATGAATTTATAATCATTTACAGGATATTTAGTTATTCATACATATACATATGTATGTGTATTTACCTTTACATTCATTATTGAGGATATGTATGACCATTGCTATTTATATATCAGTTTAATAGCAAAGATTTGATCAGGATTCAGGTAGGTCGATTTAAATTATCATGCATGATTTATTATTATGAAAAAAATATTTTATTAAAAAAGCAAAATTTCCGTTGTATAAAATATGATAGGCGGTACTTCTATATATATATATATATATATAAATTTAGTATAGTTCATTAGCAAATTGACGTTTTACTCTATGGCATATATTGTATAAAAAAAACACACGTGTTACGTGTGCAAAACATACGTGTATTTATAATTTAAGCTGGCTCTTTTTTGTCGTTTGCCACGATTGATATTTTCGCCAATTACCTTAATTGAAATGTGAACCAACTATTAAAAAATAACCAGTGCATGGTTTTTATTTTTTATTCACAAAACAGTCCATTGTTCGCGTGCATCTACCCTATATACATTTTTTTAATTTTATTACTGAAATTAGACAATGCGTTTTAAATGATTTTAAATTAGTTTCCATATACAAGTAGTCCTTAATTTTTTTAATAATACTTTAAAATATGTCAATGAAAGATAACAACCGGTTTAAATATTTATTTTTATATTATTCTCAATTGTATATATTATATAAATAGTTTAGTCACTTTAATTAATATATTCATAAGTATAAGTTTAAAAAATGTATATGCTAATTACAATTAATTAGAATGAAAGTAAGACGAAACAGAATACTTTGATGAAATAATTATTAAGTCAATTGATTTAGACTATGTCATATATTTGAATACCATTTAGTTACTTTTTTAACAAGAAGGTTGAAATTAGCAACTATTATATAATTATAATTCCAATCGATAGTCTTAGATTATTTTTTTTGAGATTTTCCTAATCTCACAGATGAAAATCTTTATTCAAATAAAATACCACGCATATAATAATAGTTTAAAATATATGTCACTCTCAAATACTTATTTGATAGTTGTTCAATTAAATTTTAATGCATTGATCAACTCTTGTTATGCTGCAAGAATCTGCCATTAACTGGTTCATATTTTAATCTTTATTTAAAATGTGCATCTTTTTAAACCTTGCACATGCTTTATATTTTCTAAGATTTAATGTATAAAATGATGTGTGTCCATTACGTTAATTTACGACACCTTACCCATTGAGCCACCACCTGCCTATTACATATTAAAGCGCACACCCTTAAATAGAATTGAAAATCGAACATGAAAGGAACACTCCGTGCGGGTAGATAAGTAGTAGGAGGGTTGGCGGATTTCCCGACTAAAACAGTAGATTTTAGGCACGGGGAAAAAGTGGTACGTACAAAACCTTCTTAGCCTCATTTTCAAACAGGCAAAAGAAGGACGTAAATCCTGAATTAATTAGTCAAAAATTTAATTGAGTATGAGCATCTAAAACTGATTTATTTGAATAAGTACAATAATATGATTAATAACATATTTAGGTAGATAATTGACAATTTTATCAACAATATATAAAAGCAAACGCAAATAAAATTTGCAATGGTACAATTTACGTTTTATTTAACTGATATTATATCACTAATTATTTGTTGTACATTTTCTTATAAAATAAAATTTATGCTATTCATATAATACATGTGTAATGATTTGCACTTACATATGTACCAGCAGATAATTCACTATGGAAAATAAAAACGACCTTAAATATAAATACAAGCACAAAATTCCAAAGCTCATATTGCTTCTGTATTTGAAGACAAATGTACTCAAATTAGCACTTTATTAATTTTTATATTTTTTTTCACTTAAATTGTATTAAGGTAATTTTCCATAAATTATAACCACCAACGTTTTATCTCCTATTTATTTTTTAATAATTTGTAGCTAATAACAAATTATAAACCAGTAACATATATTGTATATAATGGTAATTTTATAAATTATTTATATGGTATTATTTAAAAAAAAACATATTTATCTGTTAATCATCATATTTAATCTGTTAATTAATTGAAACAGATATTATTCCAAATGTATTAAATTTAATAAAAAAAATATTAAGAAGTTCAAGTATACTAAACTTGAATTTTAATTTATTTGTATATATAATATATACACATTAAAAAAATATTTCTAAGCTTATTTTTTTAGAATAAAATGATTAAAATATGATCAAATCTTAGCAAGAATATAGTTTATTCATATATGCAACCATTTCATTCTTTAATTCGTTACAATATAAGGACATAACTTTCGTTTTCGCCGTATTTGCATCTTAAGCACCCCTTGCTATTTACTCGCTCGCATACATACGCACGTACATCCACGTGTATAAATAAGTATGGTATTTTATAAATACGCACGTTGAAACGGGATATGCGTGAATTATTAACGAGACGTAACTTAGTTGGGTCTCGGGGCAGACGCTATCGGCGAACATCATACCGTGACATATGTGGTACATCGTGCCATGTCAGAAAAAAACGTTTTTTACCTGGAATTGTATTGGATTCGCCAAAAAAGTGACACTATATATTTTTATTCAGATTTTAAATTGGAATTTTTTTATTGTACAATTTTAATTTTCATCTATTAGCTGGCCATACACGCGCGGGCACTTCGCGGGTGCCTGGCGGACAAATCTGATCGTGTGTGGTGAGAAAAGACACAAGTCATATGTTAAAATAAACATAATTAATTGTTTATAGATTAAAAAAAATATTTTTATAATAAATTTCCGTGAGATTTAAATTCTAGAGAAAGCAATCTGTGATTATTGAACGGAGCTATAACGATTAAAAATTCATTAAATTGAAAAAAAAAACAGTAGGGTTCTTATAGTATTATTTTAAATTTAGGTAATAAGTATTTTATGACACATTTTAATAATCTATTATGTTGTTCAGTATTTTTATCATTAGTATTTTTCTTCACCCAAATTCCTTTAATTTAACGTGCGTTATGTTGTAGAAGTATATGACTTCTTTTGATTAGTTCAAGCATTTTTTATTATTAAACAGAAGCTTGCTTTTATTGTTTAGCCAGGTTTAAGAGTTTCATAGTTCACAATCATTTTGCAATCCTACAAAATACATTTTTTACAGTGGGCTTTGATATAGATTTTGCTACTCATACTGTCTTCTACGATTGTTATGGCACAACACTCATTTCTCATTTCCGTTTATCAAATGATCAAGTAAAGGAGACTATGCTTCAAGATCCAGAAGCTCTTGGAATATGTGGATATGCATTGTCTTATTTTATTTGCTCAATTTGTATGGAACCAATACACTTTGTTTCCATGCCTTCCAAATGCGCTATTAAATTGGACTGGTCTAGTTTCTCAGCCAGCTGATGAATAGTAGGATTTGCTTCTATTTTTGCAGCCAGGATATCATCATCTATCTTTCCTGATCTCCAACAATTACCCGTTCAAATTTTTGTAAACCATCTTCGACATTTACGGATAGCTAATGAATTATCTATCACGTAGTTGCTGATTTGCTTAACATGCAATTTCACATAAATTGTTTACTTTGTAAAAGTTCTGCCTAATATTGGATTGTGGAATATGTGCATTAAAAATACGTACTTAGATATAAACGTCCATAGCACGACTAACTTAAATTTAAGTACAATTACTTGTACATTAATTAATATATAAAAAAAATGCAATTTATTAGTAATGTTTTTTTGGTGCATTTTAAAATATGTATTAACTTAACTTTATATCTTATGTATTCACATATTAAATATAAATTACATCATATTCTAAATTTGTATAATAGATAATATGATCAATCATTATACTAAAAAAACATTAATTCTTAACTTTTTAACAAACTTACTTGGACTTGATAAAAATATTCTACAACCCTTGAATAAAAATCATAGAATATTCATAGTTGATTATCAAAATCATATCAAGATTAATATTAAACCGCAGCAATCTATTTTGTACAACTGGTATGATTTATTATTTCCAAATCTTATTTTCTACCCCAAATAAGTTGTTGATAAAGAATCGGAACTAAAAACGGCACACAAGGAAGTGAATTATTAATCGCATTCTTTAATACTTGAACGAGCGTTAAAAGAGGTACGGAAGCGCTTTATAAATAAATCATCGACGCGAGCCACCGTTGGTTTTTTTTATATATTCAGCGAGCGTCGCCAGCTCGGCGGCGGCTCGTGCGACAAAAAACTTGAGAAAACTTTTTTGCAAAGAAGGTGCACGACCCAATTATGCCTATTGAATGCTCTGTTTATCTCGTAAACTTTTTTCACTCGAAAGAAAATAAGGAAAGTTAGCTTTTCTTTAATTTAATACTTCTATAAATTATCACAAGCATATTTTAATATTAATATTCGCGTGTCATAATAATGAATAATATAGTCAACCTAATGAAATTTCATACACAACATATGATTGAATTTTATTTAAAAAAAATTGAATATATATATATTAAAAAAAAATAATCAATATAAATAGTAACATTTATTAATCCAAGGATTTTTTAAGTCAGCCTATATTTTTTTTTTAAATATAAAACATAAGCTTTTTAAAAGGCATTAGAGCTTAAAGCTTATATTTTTTTCAAACTTTTCTGAGAATAATACGTAATCATTCGTACGAATTTTAGATTAAATATTTTCTCTCTCAGAGACACTAAAGATTATTTCTCTCTATTGTTAACATAAAATTATTTAAAAAAACCTAAATGCAAATATGAATAAATAAAAAAATAATATGAATAAGTTTTTCTTAAAACTTTAAAAGGAGTGTTTTTTATATTTGTTAATAATAAAAAATAAACAAAGAATATATAATTGAGTTCATACATATATTAATTAACATTATATTCAAAGTAATTTTTATTTAGAGATTCTTAAACTAATATAATATCATTTGCGTATCATCGCAAATTGGAGATTCATTATTTTCATTAGACATAAATTATTTAAAGTGACTTGATATCTAATAAAATAAAAATATTTAGTTTTCGCGTCCGTTTCGCACGCACTCTTAACCGCTTAAGCGTCGGATAGCGCATCGGAGTTAAAAATTAATTCTAATCTAGTTTTAGAGTTCTAGCTAGCGTTGCAAATTGTCTTATCTGCATTACAAATTGATTAATCTGCGGAAAGGTTCTGTTTCGAAACGGTTGAAAGGTGAAAAGGCTCCTTCAAACGAATAACATGCAAATCAACACGCCAATTTAAATCACAAACAACGACCCTTTGACGGCTGTATCCCGTTTTTTCCCCTCTCTTCTTTTCGTTCTCTCTTTCTCTTGACAATAAATTATTAACAGCCACCGTCAATTTGGTGGTGGTCGGTGCTGTGCATTAAGTTTGTGCACTCACGTTAAAATATGTTTGAAGTACATTATCTTTTAATTTATTTAATGCCAAATTTCTATATCTAAGGCTGTAATTATAACTACTTTTACTATTCTGCAATGATTTTTTCTGCAAAAATTTTATTAAAAAAAGTAAAAGAGAGGTGTAGCTTAAATTCATGAGTAAACTAATAAAGTCGTATGTGATTGTTGCACTCAAATTTATATCAATCAAGCTTTGGGTGAGAACGGAACTAAATTTGCTTAGCACTTGAGCACATTGTGCGTAACATCGATAGCCAATTTAATGGCCATTTTGATTCTAGAACCAGGCTCGCTATGTCAAATTATTACAAGTGTACTTTAAAAAAACGAATATTTCGTATAATTAAAGTAGTATTTTATAAGATAGTCTAAAATTAAAAAAAAATAATGCTTGAGCTCAAATAAGTTTTATTGATTAAAAACAAAACAATATTAAAAAAATACAATAATATATATATATATACTTTGTTTATTTTTGTCTTTAATGTTTATATGTATTATATGCTTATGTTAAATTTATTTAATAACTATTTGCAATTTTGTTTTTAACTAATAAAACTTATTAAATATATAATTCTAAATTTGTTCCTAAAATTTTAACTTACGATACATCTAACTTAAACAAAATATTTTAAAACATTTTAATATACATATTTATTAATAAATAAATGCTAGCATTATGTAGTGTTAATATTTTGTCGGGAAGCGTTATGTCGCGGTAATGTTAAGTCGTTAACATTATGTCTCTTAGTGTTTTGTCGTAACACCATTATATGTACAATATATGCTACTGGCTTAATGTCTTCTACAATTTGTAATTAGCTACGATTTGATTAAAGATAAAAATATATAATAAAATGTTGTTGATTATAATTTAATGAAAAAAATAAAAAAAATATTTCACAGTTTAAAAGAAAAAAAAATTACAATTTGAGTAAATTTTACTAAATATCTAGAACCATTGATATGTATTTAAATAGCTAAAGAAATATGTGCTTTAGCATAATTAGTTTGTATTAAAATTTATATTTGTTTTTCTCATAGTCACTGATACATGAGGTTAGTGTTTTTTCTTTTAAGTAATAATAATATTTTCAATATGAGGTTTTTGCCAATTTTTTTTCTACCCAAACACAGATAGCATTTTCAAAAATGAACTTTCACGTAATTAAAAAAAATTACAAAACGATACAAAAATTTATTTTTTGATTTAAAAGTTCAGCCAGTATAAAAATATAAGCTCAAGAACTACTTATTTATAATGTGGTGCAATTGCACACTTTGATCAGTCTTTAGTTTTTGAAAAATGCATTTTATTGTGCCTATAGAATTCAATACACACGTCTGTATGTGCTTGTGTGTTCATGCGTACAAATACGTACAAAGCTCTCTCACAGATCGTCAGCAACAAAATCCATTTAGGTAATTTGTAAAGCGAAGTAGTGAAGACCGCACACGCCACGCGCCAAGATTGACAGGACAGGTGATGGGGGAATGTAGGTCTGCGAATTTGCATATAGGACTGACAGTTCGTTTTGGCTATATAGTATAATACCGACGGAAAGGCGAATTAGGGAAGAACTGGAGGCCGCCATGATGCCGATCAATGATTCAAAGCGAAGCAAAATAATCGCACCAGCGGCTCCCCCCATCGGAGTAGCATAGTTGACTGCCGCTAACGAATTACCACAAAATACCATTAGCAACCAAATTAAATCCGAATCTGTGGAATGATATTATATATAATGATGCAAAATATTGAGTACATTTTTAAATTTTATATATATATTTATATAAAGAATTCTAGAACACCAGAATAATTAATATGTTATTTATTTTTAAAATACTAGATAACATAGCAAAAATCTCTAAAATTGATCGGTACGGTTTTTGTTAAAGTACTCAATAAACTACTCCACAAAGTTCACAGGTTTTGATAGTGGCAATCTTGTGAATTTTTTTATTTGTTTTTCCTCTTTTATTCGATGATCTTAAAAATACAACATATTTTAAGAATAATGACTTTTAATATTTTAAACCCTCTTAATTATTTCTCAATATGAGTCTAAAAACAAGTTTATTGATTTTAAAGCAATTTAAATCGCTCTTCTACTCTCTTAACAATAATCTTCGAACTTACCTGCTCGATTTCATAATGAACGTATATGGACACGTATAATGTTAAATTTGCATGTAATTCTATTTTTTTAAATATATGTAATTGCAAAATTCCATTAAAATAATTATATTTTTGTATTCCATAGTTTTTCCTATCTAAAAAGGCGCATCATAAATAAATGACTTATTAATTTTGCGTTTGATAGTTAAACAGTAAACTTTTATAAATATATTTATTACAATATTTGACATTTTATTTCTTGGTAAAGTATATAAAAAAATAAATACAGCTTATAGCATAACATGTTTTGAAAATCACAGTTAAATATATTTTAAATTATTCCATAATTAAATATGTTTTTTTATTATTTTTTTACGTATAAATTATATAATCATTTATTGTATTTATAGTATAGTCACAAGATACTAATTAAACTTTAAATAGTGGGAACGCCAGGGACTTTAAACCTATAAAATATAATTCAATACAAATTTTACAACTAAGCGGTTATTTTTATAAGCTTGGAATTATTCTAATATGATTTATCATTCTGTCACATTGAATTTTTTTTATTACTATGGTAAAGAAAAGGCGTAGCAATTTAAAAAAAATAACAAATCGCTAGCATTACAAACACTTTTCGCCTTTATTTGAACCAGCAAGTAGTGTTACCTCGACCACACTTGCTCTTACTACTAACCACGTTCTATTGCACCATTTCAATGGATGCAAATTTATTACCAGTACTTTTTTTGGTAGGTAATCCACTCGGATTTTGTTACTTAATTAAACAGGTTACATAGTGTTGTAAATAATGCTCTCATCTCTTTTGTCAATGTTTCTGCCTTGGAGTCATTATATCGTGATCTTTACAATATTTTTTGCTGGTTGTGAACTTTTTAAAATATTTGTTTGTATAAATTTTTGAGTGAATTTTAATACAATTTAAGTAGTAGAAATTCTTTTATCGTCATTTATTTAATTTATAGCTAACTTTTTATAATTTTATATGGTGATTTTCATAGTGAAAATATGGTTTAGTGAAGTTGATTTTTTAACAAAAATTTTGATCACGTTTTCATGTTCTATTTTTTTTATTTGCTATGTTCTTTCTGTGTCATTATAAATTTTGTTTTAACTAGTCGGTAAACTTAAAAAATTTTTTTTAAATAAGTTGTTAAAATATATATTAGATCCTTAAATATATGTTAAATGTGAAATATCATTTTTCTTTAATTTTTTTATTACATATTTTAATTAAGCCATTTAACTTTTTTTAAATTAAGTTTATCATCTGAAAGTTTATCTACTCTAATATATAAAGAAACTGCTATAAAATTGAGAATAATTATTTAAAAAACGTTTGGTATGTTTTTTATATCAATCGTGCGTTCAAAAGTCACACTATTCTTTCTAAAAATCAATTAGTAAAAACTATTATGTTTAGTTTTTATAGTAAATCAAATTTTTTATGCTTATTATTCAAAAAATTTATTATATTAAATTTATGTGACCATATAACAAATATGCGTTCTACTTTTTTAAGAACGGAATAGTGTAATCCGAAACGTTTCAGACTAGTAACTCCGTGGTTGCGGGTTCGAACCCCGACAGCCGCACACGAATTTATATTTGTAAAAAATGCGCTATTATATTACATTTACAGGTTATAAATTATATTATACATAATAATTTATAATTATTAATATAAATGTCACTGATTCCCAGACCTTTGATTGACTTACTCAGTTGGTACAAATTTATCCCGTTGCAACGAATTTGGCTTACGCTTGTTATGTTACAACAGAAGATTTAATAAAAATAAAATCAAATATCAGAATAAAATTTTAGGTTACAATTTTGATTAATTTAGTTTGAAAATGTTTGAAATTACTAGCGACAATTAATTATTTTTTTGTAAAATTGTTTATTGATAATGAAATAAATTAAATTAAGGCTGTGGTTAATTAGATCTGAAATATGCTTATGATTTTTTATTTAATATGGCAAAATTTTAGAATATTTGCCAAAATTTAGGTCAAAACTGAGCAAAATATCTGGATCTGATTATTTATATATTTTTTAATTCTTAAGTAACAAGAATTAAAAAATATATAAAATGAATTAAAATTACAATTTGTAAATTGTATAGTGTATTTTTTTCCTATTTAAAAAAAAATTATTGCAAACGTCTTGTCGAATTGTTTTTTTACATCAGTATTGAGTTTCTATATAAGTTAAATTATCTGAGTTACAAGAATCGGCTGGATTATTCCAGCCATCTTCAGACAAATTTATTTATATATATTCGTCTGAAGATCGCTGGTGTGATCCTGCCGATATATAAAAAAAATTATCGTGACAATTTAACGCAATGATCGAATATTTTTTCTCAATCTTACTAAACTATTTTTAATCTTAAACATAAAAACCAATTAATTAGTGAAAGTGCGAATTAGGAAACTCTATCTGTGCGATGTAAGAAAAAGATGATGCCAACATTTTTTTGTCGAAATATATCGAGACTGGGACTCCAAATCACTTAAATAATAATAACTACAATTCTAATAAATAATTTAACGTTAAGGTTCAGTAATTTCACAATTTTTTATTATAGCTATTAAAAATCTTTAATAATACGGGAAAAGCGTTGGCACAAAACATAACAAGAACTGTTATAATATATAAATATTCGCTATAAAAAAACGGCCGAGAACTTTTTATTATATGCTAGTCTTATATAAATGATTTATTATAGTTTTTTAATTACTATAATGGACACTGAGTTATAGTGTTCAATGAGATAATTCGTCGTGCGGTGGCACTTTATGGAGACATGGACTATTGCCTCTAAAATCAAATTACCTTTGACTACACCCCATGATATATAATATAATACCATCAAATCGACGCGTGCTACGACTTTTTCATTGCCTTTTCAATTATTCGAAACGACGGTGAACAATATAATATATTTTTATTTGCTAACCTCCCCTCAGTTTCAGTTGTGCGCAAACTTTTGACCGAGAAAATAATAGGGTAGCATTAATACAATAAAGAAGATCACTCCAACAGCTTTATTTTATTTAATAATATGATTCTTTTTCAAAGAATTACACAGAAGGATGAAATGAAAATATATTTAATGTACATTTAGGATTCTACGTTCTCTCGTTTTATAGTAACGTAAATTTTCACGGTAGTACTATTTTAGTCGTACACATTTAACTAATACAACATTTATAAATAAAATGTGTTGATCTTAAAATCAATAATTATTGATTAATAATATTTATAAATATATCCAGAAGTAATACATAATTTTTTTTAAAGAAACATATGTAACAATTATTATTGCTGGAAATAATAAATATTCACGTACGTTACGTGAATAAATTGATCAGTTTACAAATAATATGCCACTTATTCCACTAACTAAAAAGCAACATTATTTTTATATTAAACATGTATATTTTTCATGTTTTTTTATTATATGCATACATATTAATATATACCTCTTAAGATTTTTTACGATAAGAGCAATTTCACATTTTTTCGAAAAAAATCACGTAAATTAAATATATAAATAAAAAATAAAAACAGACGATTTTTTAATAAACTATTATTAAATAATTCGACGTTGATTTTTAAAATCTTTATTCAATAAAAAAATATATTGTTTCGCATCTAAGCCATAAATATTGTATTGCCTTCTAAGCAATTTTAGAAATTCTTTTTTTGTAAAAAATATTGTCATTTTTGTTGCTGTTTTTTTTAACATGTAATGAATTATTTAATATGTGTTTACTTAGTTTTTGTAATTTAATTAATAATTTAAGCATTATATGCTTCAATATTTAATATAATAATAACTAGCGCTGGTATAATATTTTATTTTATATTAAAAATTATATATATTATAGATGGTATACGTTTACTATTGAAAATATTTGTATTTATATAATTTTTAAAATGTCAATTAAATTTTAAACTGCAGCATAAACTGCGCTTCATTTTAAATGTCAAACTATAATATATTATACTGATGATTAAATAAATAGATAAAAATATGAAATATAACTTACTAACTAAAAAATTCCTGCCTCTGCATGTCGCTGGTGAAAATGTCGTAAGCGACACGTGTGTTTCATAAATATTACATGAAACTTTATCATCGCGTAGATGGGCGTTTTAATATTTGAGTGTTCCACGTTTCGGGCGCCGATGCGTGGTCACCGCAGCGTTTAATAACAATTTTCCGGTCGTCGGCTCATAATGAATAAAATAATAAACGAGGGAAAAAATAAAGCACACGTATTGTTACAGGCGAAAATTGTATTCGCCTATGGGGCGTCCGCCTCATAAATTATAAATCCGACTCTGGTGCGAACGTAGTATTTTCCTGCCCTCTTCAATAATCGTACGTATAACGGCACTGATACACGTTCTAAAATATAAATCATTTATTCAATAATATCAGGTCTTACTTGCGCTTATTTAATAATAAAAATATTGTCAAATAACATGTAAATATATATTTTAATATAGTTATGTTTTGTAGAGAAAAGTAATCATTATTTTCATAATCTGCAAAAACAGATACAAAATAATTTATAAATGCATAGTGTTTCTATATATTATTCTTTGCTTTAAACATATGTTTTAAGATTCTCTAATATCCAAATTGTAAGAACATGCATTATGAAAAACACAAATGTATCATATCTCATATTTTTTAATCTTTTCCTCTCTGAGAAATATAAAATGCATTAGGGAAAAAATACATAGATAGGACAATCTTATTCCTAAATTATTGCGCATTCAAAAACCATATGATGGATTTTTCCGTTAAATTGCAAAGTTAATATAATACGTCAGCAAATTAATTATATATTAATTAATAAAATATTTTAAAACAGTATTAAATCAGTTAAAATCTATATATAAAAATCATCACTGAAATAAAATTAGATCTACTACATCTTAAGGACGTAAATTAAGTAAACCATAATTTTAAGCTAAATTGTAATGTCCATCAAATAAGAAAAGAAGAAGAAAAATATAAAAATGACAATGATTAAAATATTGAAAAAAATCTTTGAGACTGAGCAGCTTGTTAAAAATCAGTAGTGGATGACTAAAGAAATAATAGAAAATTTAAATTAATAATATTTATCGCTTTAAGAATAAAAACAGGAAGAATATAATTTACTTAAAAAAATAAAAAACAGTATTAGAAATAAATCGAAAAATAATTGATACTCTTGATACTCATAAGTATATAAAATCATTATTTATGGACCATAATAAATTAGAACTAATTTGAAATCATTGGGGGAGATCAAATTTAAATACTTCAATACATCAGGTATCAGGCAGAGATATGTTCCTACTCTTTTAAATTTATCCACTAAAACCATATTCAAAGAAGCGCCCCAGAGAAAAAAAATCTGCGGAGAGACAATTAACAACTTTTGTTATACTGATGACACGACATTACAAATATAAAAGTACGTAGATTTAACTTAAGAATACAAAAATAGACAAAGAAAAGGTTACTGTTTTTTCAAATGTATTGTTCACACTTCTAAATTTAAAAATCAAACCACCATAAATAAATAAAGTATTATAATTTTAATTTGAGAATTCAAATCAGTATAACTGTGCAAAATATTTTTGAGAGACATGACTTATTATATTTAAAAATAAGAATAGGTTTCGCTTTTTTGCTTCTAATGGCTTTAAATGACAATAAACTGACTAAAGTGGACTTAAAAGATTAATTATCCTTTAATGGACATGCTTTTTTACAGTGTTTCGAACATTGCAAATAATAATATTTAACTGGATTAAAAATACATCTCTCCGATACTATAAAATATTATCAATTTTACACATTATAATTTTCAAGTATAAATTTATTTAATAATAAATGAAAAAGCGTTGTATGCGCGTTCGACTGTACGTTTTAAATATTAACAACCTTTTAACAAAATAATGGACGCCGCATCTTTCACACAGCGCACCAAACCACTTGTTGCTCAGAAAACATAATCAAAAATTTCTTCGCTCGCAAAGCAACAGGTTAACGACTTCTGAATCGAGTTTTTTTAATGTTAATAAATAAAGCATCGCCAGACGCGTACTACAGGGTTGTTTGTAATATACGTAAAACGTGAATAAAATGCTTTCCGAGAGATTCACTTTAAGCTTTAGCTTTGAAGATAATCTTTTCTACTTGCAATGCAAACATGTAAAGCTTTTAAATAATGTTTCAGTTTAAGAACTCATTTTTATGATTTTCAATAGTAGTGTATTATTATAATAATTTATTTATATTTATTTAAATTCTTAACTTTTGTGAAATTTATTTTATTTTTTTAATCTATAATACAGCATATTAAATGTTTGACAAAGCATGTTTTTTTGTATATTAAAGACGTATTTTTTAAATTAATGAATAAACACTCTTACAATACATGTAATAACATGTTTAAATAGCTTACCTATATTTAGTATTCTGCAAAAAAAAGCTCTCTTTCTTAAAAAAAATATTTTTTTGTGGCAGTATTGTTATACGAGTAATTTTTGGCTGGAGCTTTAGCTTTAGTGATACGATTCACAAATAAACATCAAGAAGAGAACAATATTATACACCTATCATATGTTACGATATAGATACATTTTATTATATACCATAGAAAAACAGTATTTGGTTATTCTCAGCTTCATTCTACAAAAGGTACATTTTAACCCACCCTGTACATTCAGTTTTGAAATAGGCATACGTAATATTCGATTTAAGCGTTCAGGATTAGCATGATAATTGACGGATCGTAATGATTTTATACAAATTTACGACAATAACTTTAGACATTCTGAGGGGTGTAAAAGACCCCTCGACAAAAACATCCCCTATGTTGTCGCTCGAAAAGGACTGATGTTGTTTTGATATGCCACACGAACAAGTGTGCACATACTTGTGTCATTATAGCGAACTTATATTTGTACAGCCGCCAAACAAACATGACAATACGATAATATTAATTATTATTATAATATATATTTAATTCAAGGTATTCAATTTTATATTACATGTGTGACGGAAAGGTGAATTAATTTGAGATAATGCAAACAAAATATTACCTGCAAAAATAACGTTTTGTCAATTATAAAAAGCTAATCAACACATATGAGATCATAATAAAAAAAAATATTTAAAATTCGAAAAATATTTAAAAAATATTAAACATATGAATATTGTTATTTTTCATATTAAATATCAGTTTTTATCTAAGAATGGACCAATACGAAAAATATTTTTAAAAAATTAATCAAATGAATATTGTTATTTTTTTTATATTAAATGTCAGTTTTGATCTAACAATGGACCAATATTGCTGCTACGTGAACAAGAAACGTTCGATTCAGCACCTAAGGATGATTGATATTTTAGCAGGTAGTTTTAAGAGTAATTCTGATAACTTAACAAAGGAATTTCTCGTTTTTTATTGCTCACCTGAGTTTTAAACTATAATTACAGGTCTAGTCTCGCCTAAACAATTTTAATTTTAAATATTATATAAACATTTAAAAAATGCTATTTAAGTGAAGCTAAAATAACGAATTTAATTAATGGAATAATAAACATTAATTGTGCACGACAAGCTATCCAAAATGCTTTGTGGTTCTTACAAATTAAAATCAAGTACTGAAAGAAAGCGGAAGACAACTGCCTAGGATGTTCGAATGTTGATTCGTGAGTTTCTTAAAAATCGTCGAAAAAAGAAGTGCCATCCATTTTTTCGCGGACGGTGAGAAGAAATCTCAACAATGTGGAACTCAGACACAAACTGTGGCTTTCAGGAATAAATAAAACTTAAAGGTTAGAGTGGACCCTAAAAACACAGTCATTTGGTCGTGATGAATCGAACTATAAGATCTTTTTAAACTAAAATTGGTTGATATAAAAAATTATTGAAAACTTAATTTATTCAAAATTGTTAAAAAATAATACTAGTTTTTATTTTTTAAGTTCTTGCGATCTCTTGTGTGTTGCACGTGAGTCGAAGAGTCAGAGAAGAATATCTAGCTGAATGTGTAGTACCTAGAGTCAAATATGGTGGCGGAAGCGTTGTGGTCTGGGGTTGTATGACAGCAACAGGGGTAAGAAACCTGTACATTTGCGAGGGTATTATTATGTTTCAATATAAATTCCTACTGAAAAATATTTCCAAGCACAGGCCAACCGATTTCAGCAAGAAATGCTCTATGCCATACTTTTTCCATTATTATGGTCAAGCCTGTATATATAAATAAATAAATAAAATTTTAAATTTAGCATTTTTAAATTAAATTAACAGTCGTCAAGCACTTAAATTTGTTTATGATATTTGAGTTGTATTTTTAATCAATGAACCTTAATCTTATAAAGCAGTTTAAGCCTGATTTCGATATATTTTTATTACTATGTACACATTCGCTAAAATATGTTTTAAGATATAACAATCAATCGAAGAGTCACTCTTCATTCTCTGAGACTGACTATCTTACATATTTAACTTTATATTTAGGTAGTTTACATACAAACACTTTTGGCACGACCGGTGCCTTTTTCGTATTGTATTGTTTAGCATGTCACTCTTATCCACTAGTCCGTGTTAGATATGAAATAAAATTCTCGTAGGAGTATTCTGAATGTTCACCGAGGGACTTGCATGTCCGAACACCTTCTCGATCCGTTTTCCTGGCCAGGACATACCGTGGGGGGAAATGAGTTGAAAAGAGGAACGAAACGTAAAACAACTCCGATGAATATTTTATAACGTTTACCTTTCTTTTACATATTATATGTATACTGTATATGTACATATGTACACACAAATATATATATATATATATATATATATATATATATATATATATATATATATATATATATATATTTACCCCAAAAACTATATTGGTAATCAAGTTTTGATAGGCTAGTAGAGTATAAATAATTAATAGCAATGGTCAACATCTTTGTGTAATTTTCAACAATGAGTGTTCTAGCTTGAAAAAGTCGACTCTACAGTGATGTCTATGTATACATGTACATACATATGTATATGCATATAAAGTTACCGAAAAGTCTATGCTCGGATACTAGCCGAATAGCAGCTCTGCCTCTTTGTAACGTAATACAGTTATAATAAAATTATTTGTTGTTCGATGGCGACTTTTTTGAAAAATTCTAGATTAACGTGTCGAATTGAAGAGCGTTCGACTGGTGCCCGTGCAAACTTAGCGGTAGCTGTGAGCACGATGAACACCGAGGCGATGGGAGCACCACTTGGATGGATGACCAATAGTTGTTAAATGTTAGGGCGTGTTGCAGGGTGACATCTTCTCCGGTCTGAACGATGGTCTGCTGTCGAGGGCGGAGGCTCTAGCCGCGGTGGACATGGGCAAACACCAGGGGGCGCAGCCCACTCCTACGTCGCTGCCTCAGCTCAAACACGACATGATGTACCACCACAGTATGGCGGCTCCGCCGCACAACGCCAGACCACACCAGGTAAATTACAATTATTTTCTTACCTAAACGTTAAGTCCTTAGACGGATAATATATTGCGTATAACCTAAAACGTCTTAACATCGTTCTTTAGCGAATGGATAATTAGACGCAGAGGATTTATTGAATTTTTAATATGGGACATGATATAAAATATTACGATTACAGGGCTGGTCGCCGAGACGCTGCGACCGGCTGTTGTTATCACACCGCGGACTGTGAACTAATATTTTAAAGATACTGTAGAGGGTTTTGACATTATACAAAATTATTATCCACCCCGCTCTATCATGGACTACCTAGCGTCGATTATAAGTTTACTAGGCCATAAATATTATATTAGACACCTTCACCGCCTATATATTTTTTAAAATTTTCCGCCTCTTAATCCATAGAATTGTACTTTGATTTAATATAAGCTTCTTAAACTTGGATAAGCTTTGACAAAGGTTTTTAATTGTACATAATTATTGACAGATAAAAATGGACCCGAGTAAAATAGTTATTCAAGGGTCGTTTTCATTATGTTGTTAGAGTACGCTCGGGATAAGGATGCCGGTTTGTTATTGTGTGCGTGTATATGAGAAGGAGAAGTAATGTAGCGTGTACTTCGTTGTCTCGCTTTCTCTTTTAAGGACAGTCGCTGATTCGTCAACGCTGGTATTCGTCATTAAAGTGCAGTGTGGCACAGAAGTTCGATCTTCTCTAGTGATTTATTTTAAATAAGTTTGTGTTGATATTGGTTTAATCCAGAGATGCCCACTGTCCCATGGGTAGGTCACTCGTGCCACTGTTTTTTATTTATAAATGAAATTTTAAGAGAACAAAATTTCTTGGGCATATCTGGGTTAATTGATATCAAGGCTTCAAATATACACTGTAAGTTATTCGTTCTCTTACCCGTGGATCAAAATATTTTAAATATTTTTCCATTAATCCGTACGTTGTTGGTTTTTTACACTATTCTCTGTAAGGCTTAAAAAAGTTATTATTCTTATCGTTGCGCCAATGATATTTTTTTAATTTATTCAATAGATTCTAATGATTTAATAGAGTCGTCGAGCAATAAACAATCCGCGAATAATTTCTTTCCCCATTTTATATCTTTTTGCTTTTGAAGAATAGCTAAGGACTTCATTATTTTTTTGACTAGTGAAAGATTTTGAATTTTGCAAATATTTAATTAATGACATCAATGTCTGGTTTCTTCGATTATATAATATATTTTTAATTGTCCGTTGAAATTTCCAACTCAGCTCAAATGTATGTATGTTAAATAAACGTATATTTTCTTTTAAAATAAAAAAATTAAATATTCCGAGTGAAATTGTTTTGAGCCACACAGATCACGCACACAATAACAAACCGGAATCCTTATCCCGAGCGTACTCTAATATACAACTAAAAAATAATTCTCACCCCTATAAAGATTATTATAATCTTGTATGTTACGAATAGTACCTTATATTGTTATTCTAAGATGTATCAGTCATTTCAATGGCAATAAAAAAATAAAACATATTTGATATACCTGCCATATAAATTCTATCGATTTTGATTACCGTGTTACTCACGACAAGCGTTACGTACATACGTATGATATAAACTTTTCGAACTTCGTAAAGATCCCGAAACTCCCCTTTTCCTGCCCCCAGTTGTATAAATCACCATAAAAGTCAAGGAGGATCCCTCGCCGAATCTAAAAAATATGGTTATTCGACCGCTCTTCGTTCTTAGATTGAAACGATAATTTTAGATTGTTGCGAAATTTTATTCGCGTACACTGGCAAAAGAATATGGAGGGCGGGAGTGAAGAGCAATGATATTAATGAGGAAAAAATGCATGACAGGTGATTGCAAAAATTCCCCTAATATCATAATAAACATAAGGTGGAATTCGTAAATAAAAATAGGCTGTACAATATTATTTTTATAATTGATTTAAAATAACACATACATACATGATGAATGGAAATATAGTCTGCGTTGGAGTGGCAAGTTGAATTATTGTCGGCTGTAACCGTTCGTGATGATGCTGGACGACACGCTGATGTGTCTCTTGCTGTGACTTTGGGTTCAGACACGGGTTCATCTCCCTCTCTTTCTCTCTCTCTCTCTCAGGTGCATTGTTGATTTGAGTTTATTGGTGGGTGGGGCAATTTCATTGCTTCTTGAACCCAACTACAAAATATGTTTATGCTTTTAAAGTAAAACTATCAGATGACTACTTTCGGCAAATAAAGTAAAAATTATAATATTTATTTTTGAGCAGGATATAACGCATTGCGCGCGTCTTTTTAACACAAAATGTTTTTTCGATACTAATAGATAGCTTAAATAGGTAAATAGTCAACTTTACAGGAGATGAAAAATTAATTTACAGATTAACATACAATAGAGCAATAAAATAAAATTGTCTAAGAGTTTAAATTACACAAAACAAAACTTATACAAATATATAAAAATACATATTGAATTAATCTTATTTTACTGCAAAATTATCAATTCAATAGGATAGTTAAATTTAATGTATTTACAATACATCTTGAATATTTTTAATTGTTGAATATATCGATAATAGTGACTTGTTGTCATTAAAATGAGGCCATCGCACAAATACATTATTTTGTAAAAAAAAATATACTATGTCTGTATGTATGTGTTATAATTGCAAATGATTACAAAGGTCACTTATATAAACTGGAACTGTTAACAATGACAATCACGTGCATTTTAATACAAATGATAAAAATATATTATCGCTGTTTTCTCATTAATTAAAACCGAGATTTACATTAACTGCTTTTTTTTAAATATATTTAAAACTATTTTGTGCAATATTTCTAGGAATATAAGTTGCTTTCATGGTTTTTAGTATTGACCATCAAATAATCTAAGCGTTTAGTTCTTAAATACGGACTATGGTATTTTAAAATATTAATGGATATATTTCTTAATAATTTGATCATGTGAAGGATTTTATTTTGAAAAAAATATGTGATTTTGCAGCTCTTTGGCAATTTCACAATTGTTTTAATAAAATGATCCAGAATTTACCACGAAGATCTAACTGAAATTTGAGTTGTTCTTACATCCTATCCAACCATCCAACCAATTTTATTGTGGCTTTGTTGATATTGTCTTAAATTCAGATTTTTGATTAAATTTTTTGAGCAAAATTGCTCTAATGTAGTTTTCTTTCAATTCTTGTCCGCATACTTTTTTTGCAGACTGTGAGAAATTAACGTAGCTTTCAATAGCTTGGGTAAGGCATGGAAAATTTAAAAAAATAAAAAAGGCAAAATTTATCTTGCAGAACTGATGAAATAGTCTATATTGTCAAGCTTATCGTCATATTGTTCATTCTATCAGCTCACTGGTGTCTGTGGCATTAAAAGAGAGTCGTAAGAGTTCTAAAAAACTTCGGATTTAATGTTCTTATTTATAGTATCCTCCTGTAACCTAATTCTTATATCTGCGTCTCACATCTCTTATCATCATGTTCAACATCATATTCTCTGGGTGACAAAAAAACGCGTCGTTTGGCAAATGTTTCGTTGTTTGAACAACTTTAAAGATATGTTTATTAAGCATATCTTACAGATTGTGAATATACATATATAGCACAATCTCGATATTTTGACAAAAGTCTACTTTAGCAGCATCATGAGATATTTATTTATAGTACACTTTTTTTACATGGCATAAATAATGTTTTTTTCGGTGTATGGTCGATGTTTATATAATTCCATTGCAATTTCATCATACACACACTGTTGTCATGCAACACTCACTTCCTACCTTTGGTTATAAAATGACCAAAAAAAGGCTATTATCATCAAGATCCAGATGCTCTTGAGATATGCGGATAATCGCCGACTTGTTATCTTATTTCCAAGCCTTCCCAATATTCTATATATTTCTATGCACTGTTCGACCAACTGATTTGATTCCATTTCTACAACATCGTCTATCTTTGATGGTCTCCCACATCGTAATATCCCGTTCGAATTTTTTAAACCATCTTTAACATTCATGGATATCTAATAAATTAACAAATGTTTTAGTGACTTTTTAAAAGAAAATTATGTAACATGTTTAAATTGTTCATTTAGTAAATAATCTGGCATCATTTTGGGTCTTATTTTTGAGACATTATATATTTCATCACTACAAAAAATACAGAAAGAGTAACCATATCGTAATCTATTGTTTATACTTACTGAACCTTACTCGTGTAGCAACTAAAGATATCTTGATTATTATTGTCGTTTTAGCCACATTCATTCGTGAATGTAAATGAGAAAAGGTGCGTTGCCGAAACGACGTAACACATCCGCTGTGTTTATCACCCACCCAGGTGGTGGGAGGGTTTTAAAATCAAAACCCAGAGATCGATCTCGGGCGTTAGGGGTAGCAGGGGTACGCCCCTCCGATCCGCGAATTTATGCGTCCGGAGGGTGAGCCCCGAGGGTGTGAGAGTTTATGATTGCTCTCGTATCATGGCTCAGCGGGTGTTGCCATGCACATATACAATATTTTCATATTTATTGACCCGTAAAATTGCCAGAAATAAAAATTTCGCGGTGTTTTATGCGTTTGTTATCACGTTACCAACGAGAGGGGCGGCCCCATGAGTCTCTTTGCCTCTATCGTCACCGAGATGAATTTTTTTCACGATGAATCTGAAGTCGATATAGTGGATCGACATAACGAAGTTTCTCAATATTTTTCGTGAGATCAGAAAGTATTTTATTTTAGGATTACAATATATTTTTTTAACCTCATTGCATTTAATAACCTTGAGCTTGAGTTTATTGATTGTAGTCTTATAAGACTGATTGTTCAACTATTTATAAATACTCTCTGCCACTGTCCATAAGATTTTTCACTCATTTCTTTAGCCTGTTCTTAACGACATAGTTATACACAGAAACAAGTTAGTGGTGAATTTAAGCAGTAGTTTCTCTCAATCCTGGTAAATTTAATCAAAGTATACTAGAACTTATATTAGTATTGGTTGCTGTAAAGCATGTCTTATAAGTATTAAAAAAAAATCGGATATTAAATACTCGTCGCATGAGGCTTGTTGGTATGAAAAAAAATACTTACCTTTAAATAAACAAATAAAATGTATGCGTTAAAACCAACACTAGCAGTACAAAAAGGTTTAGTTCAGAAAATAGTATTATATAAATACTATATTCAATATATGTTTTCATAGTGTGGTGAATATATAATGCCTTATTACTTACTATACAACGTTTTGTATATCATTGTATTTTAATTTTATATATTTGCCTGAAAACTTTTACCGAATTTACTCCCCTAAACATTGAATTTGTATCTTCTATTAAAACTTTTACTTACAGTAAAAGTTTCAATAGAAGATATAAATTCAATGTTTCCAATGTGTGTATCTCGTTTTAAATATACAATGTAAGAAAATATTCTCTGCATACAAATCGTTATTTTATAATAACTTTGAAACACGTGCCGTTTTTTTATATTATATATTATGGCTTAGATTTCCACTAAATAAATAAACCTTGCTTTTTTTTTTTTAATTATACTAATAGATTAAATATTAAACTCACGTAAAAAATATAAATCGAAAACGTTTACATTAATTTCATTTCTGTACAGTAGATTTTATAAATCACAAGTAATAAAATTAAAATTAAACGGTTAAATCAATCATCTTCCAGTTTTTCTTTAATTTTTATTTTATTTTATTTCATTAGATTGGGGTAGAGATATTTGCGAAAATAAAATATGTGCTTTAATTTAAAACCAGTTTATTCCAAATATTAATTCATTATATAATATATTAGATAGTAAGAAAAATTAATAATAACATTTCGATTATTATCATTAACTATACAAATTTGATGAAATGGCATCATTTATCTTCAAATGTAGTAGCCCTTATCTGTTGAAAATAAAATAAAATTAGTAATAGCAATTTATAGTAATATGTATTACATTATTATGTATACATTTTAAACATATATATAGTTTTATTAAAATGGCAAATTAATTAAACTTAAATAAGAGGCAAAATAATATAGATACATACCTTTAAACTGCTTTTTTATAGATGTAGGATATTATTAAAAATCATATTTTATAACATAGTGATGATAAATATTATATATAATTAATTAAAATTAAGTAAAGTTGATTTTCTTGAAAATAAAATAGTAAAACACTGTAATGTTGTCATTCATAAAGCTTAGTAGATATAATTGCTCAACCTTATTAATAATACATTTTACAGGTTGAACAAATACATCGACTAGGCATTTGAATATGTATAGAATCTTGTGTTGAAAGCTGGATTGATGACTTTTCCAGCATTCTTATCAAAAGTTATTCCATAGCCATTTCGAATATATCAGAATAGTCTAAAGAATAGCTTTTGATAAGAAAACTGCGTGTTTCTTGTTTAAAATAAAATACAAATTAAAACAATCTAAATTAAATTTGAATAACATAGTTTACCTGTGCAATTGATATGTCTCGTGTACAACAGACATGTTCCTTGGTTTGTTGCAGAAAATAAAACAATGACAAATAAGATGAAATCGGTTGCTTTTATAACACCACAAGGTTATCTGTAAAGGATAACCTTCATTTTAAAATAAACAAGCCAATAAATACATAAAAAAATCAATCATTGTTTCCCATAAATTCGCATTAGATAAGAGTATAAGTTATTGTATTTAAATTAAAATATCACAAATATAATACATAAAGCACTCTTAATTTTTATTGTTTCTAATATTAATTAATTTACATTTTAACTTAATGATAATTATTATTTATATTGGATTAAATTAGAACATTACATTTTTATCTTTTTAAAAACATGTTCAACTTACTAGTAAATTTATTTGTGTTGTTATAATGTGATTTACTATAGAAATTAAGAATACACTTTTTATCAGTGAAAGTAATCGCTTACTTTTCTTGTTGTCAAATAATTTATAAGTTAATTTGCATAGTTTTGTAAATGCCATATAAGAATAAATAAAAAGCATTATTATTAAAAACAAAATATTAGGCTTTGCCACATTTTTATAAAATGAGAGAATAATTATTAAATCAAATCAAATAACACATCTGTCGGTAAAGGTTTTTTATTCTGATAAATATAGTCTGACACGTATGTTGTTAAATTTACACATACAAGTCAGATTCTCCTAATCACATACAAAATTAAACGTGATTTTCTTAAAATAGTAGAATAAATTTACATAACACCTAATACATGATTATAGCTAACGTGTTTTATTTTATATATATAATTACATTTTCGGTGATACAAAATTAAATAAACTAAACATGTGATTAATTTTACAACCTTATTCTTTTAAAACCATTTAGAACAAATACGTAATAAATATAATTAATTTAAAGATATTTGTTTCCATAGTAGATGTACAGCATATAGGGGATGTATACAATAACGCTCAAATAACGTAGTTTTTCGATGATAGCTATATTTCGATGTTAATGGCCAGATATGTATATTGTTAAACATAAATATACACTTCTGGCCATTTAAATCGCAATATATAATATTTCACGTGTTTTTCTGTAAAAAAATAGTTAATTAACTGTTTCGAATACTTACTGCACTTGACAACAAATCGAATAGCATAGCTCCTGTCGATGAAAGTCATATATTTTAATATTTAGAATTTGATCGGTATGTTGTTTAATATCAACATGCAAATCATATTCTGAACATCACAATATACAAAATTAAGTATTTTATTCTGAAAGAATATTAGGACAAAAATTCATATAAAAATTATTTGTTAATATATTAAAAATACGCAGCATATAATAGATGTTTGAAAAAACGTAGTTTCTCGATGAAAGCTATATTTCGATGTTAATGGCCTGAGATGTATATTGTTAAACATAAATATACGCCTCAAGGTCATTTAAATCAAAATATATAATATTTCACGTGTTTTTCTGTAAAAAAATAGATAATTAACTGTCCCGAATACTTACTGCACTAGACAACAAATCGAATAACACACTCCTGTCGATAAAAGTTATATATTTTAATATTCAGAATTTGATCTGTATGTTGTTAACTCGTTAAATGTTCACCATTCAAATCAGATCCTGAACATCACAATATACAAACCTAAGCTTTTTATTCTGAAAGAAAATTATGACAATAATTCGTATAAAAATTATTTGTTAATATATTTTAAATACGCAGCATACAATAGATGTTAGAAATAACGTAGATTTTTCGTGAAAGCTTTATATTACGATGTCAATGATCTAAAATTTATATTGTTAAAGATAAACATACACATCTAACCACTGAAATCGAAATATACAATATCATACTTGTTTTTCTGTAAAAATAAATAGTAAATTAACTGTTCCGAATACTTACTGCACATATTATTATTATTATCTGCTGTAACATTTGACAAATAACTATTTTATCGACTATATTTGTTGTCGTGGAAGTTCTTTTTTCTTTCAACTCAATGTAAGAAATAAATACTACCTAAAAAATTTAAGAAATTAAATTGAAATATTTTTACATATCTAGAAACATATTGAACTTACTATTTTTGTAAAAGTTTATTTATTTATATGCATTACTAGTTCTTAACTATGAAGTGCTTCTCAATTCGTGATTGTAAAAAAACAGTAAAACCTAAAAATAAAGGCAATTAAATTATAATATTTTTACTTGAATACAAACATGTTAAACTTACCATTTTTTCAAGTTAATTTATTTATGAACCCTTTATATTTTTAGTTATTGTGTTTTGTAAATGCCTCAATGGTATAAATAAATCCCACAACACCTAAAAATTAATTAGTCATTATTTAAGAATGCCCTTTGCAACTTTTCTATACAATAAGAGAAAATTAATAAAAAAAATTGAATAACACTAATATGTAAAAGTTATATATTCCAATATAGAGAATCCGACTCGTATGTTGCTAAATTTATACATACAAGTCAGGTTCTCCTGATCACAATATACAAAATTAAACGTGTTTTTCTTAAAGTAATATAGTGGAATAAATTTACATAATACCTAATACATGATTATAGCTACTTTGTTTTATTTTATTTTATTTTTAATCATATAATTAGATTTTAGGTAATACAAAATTAAATAGACTAAGCATTTGAATACATAACCAACATTATTATTTTTAAACCATTTATAACAAATACGTAATAAATATAATTCATTTAAAGATATTAGTTCCCGTAGTAGATGTACATCATATAGGGGATGTGTACAATAACGCTCAAATAACATACTTTTTCGATGAAAGCTATATCTCGATGTTAATGGCCCGATATGTATATTGTTAAACATAAATATACACTTCTGGCCATTTAAATCGCAATATATAATATTTCACGTGTTTTTCTGTAAAAAAATAGTTAATTAACTGTTTCGAATACTTACTGCACTTGACAACAAATCGTATAACACACTCCTGTCGATGAAAGTCATATATTTTAATATTCAGAATTTGATCTGTATGTTGTTTAATTTCAACATGCAAATCATATTCTGAACATCACAATATACAAAATTAAGCTTTTTATTCTGAAAGAAAATTAGGACAAAAATTCATATAAAAATTATTTGTTAAAATATTTTAAATACGCAGCATATAATATATGTTTGAAATAACGTAGTTTTTCGATGAAAGCTATATTTCGATGTTAATGGCCTGAGATGTATATTGTTAAACATAAATATACGCCTCAAGGTCATTTAAATCAAAATATATAATATTTCACGTGTTTTTCTGTAAAAAAATAGATAATTAACTGTTTCGAATACTTACTGCACTTGACAACAAATCGAATAACACACTCCTGTCGATAAAAGTTATATATTTTAATATTCAGAATTTGATCTGTATGTTGTTAAATTTCACCATTCAAATCAGATCCTGAACATCACAATATACAAATCTAAGCTTTTTATTCTGAAATAAAATTATGACAATAATTCGTATAAAAATTATTTGTTAATATATTTTAAATACGCAGCATATAATAGATGTTTGAAATAACGTAGTTTTTCGATGAAAGCTATATTTCGATGTTAATGGCCTGATATGTATATTGTTAAACATAAATATACGCATCAAGGTCATTTAAATCAAAATATATAATATTTCACGTGTTTTTCTGTAAAAAAATAGTTAATTAACTGTTTCGAATACTTATTGCACTTGACAACAAATCGAATAACACACTTCTGTCGATAAAAGTATTATATTTTAATATTCAGAATTTGATCTGTATGTTGTTAAATTTCACCATTCAAATCATATCCTGAACATCATAATATACAAACCTAAGCTTTTTATTCTGAAAGAAAATTATGACAATAATTCGTATAAAAATTATTTGTTAATATATTTTAAATACGCAGCATACAATAGATGTTAGAAATAACGTAGATTTTTCGTGAAAGCTTTATATTACGATGTCAATGATCTAAAATTTATATTGTTAAAGATAAACATACACATCTAACCACTGAAATCGAAATATACAATATCATACTTGTTTTTTTGTAAAAATAAATAGTAAATTAACTGTTCCAAATACTTACTGCACATATTATTATTATTATCTGCTGTAACATTTGACAAATAACTATTTTATCGACTATATTTGTTGTCGTGGAAGTTCTTTTTTCTTTCAACTCAATGAAAGAAATAAATACTACCTAAAAATTTTTAAAATTAAATTGAAATATTTTTACATATCCACAAACATTTTGAACTTACCATTTTTGTAATAGTTTATTTATTTATATGCATTACTAGTTTTTAACTACAAAGAGCTTCTCAATTCGTGATTGTAAAAATAAAATAAAACCTAAAAATAAAGACAATTAAAATATAATATTTTTACTTGAATACATACATGTTAAACTTACCATTTTTTCAAGTTAATTTGTTTATGAACCCTTTATATTGTTTAGCTATTGTGTTTTGTAAATGCCTCAATAGTATAAATAAATCTCACATCACCTAAAAAATAAATTAGTCATTATTTTAGAATGCTTTTTGCCACCTTTCTATACAATAAGAGAATAGTTATAAAAAAAATCGAATAACACTAATTGGTAAAAGTTATATATTCCAATATAGAGAATCCGACTCGTATGTTGCTAAATTTACACATACAAGTCAGGTTCTCTTAACACAACATACAAAATTACTTGTTTTTCTTAAATTAATATAGTAGAATAAATTTACATAATACCTAATACATGATTATAGCTACTTTGGTTTATTTTATTTTATTTTTAATCATATAATTAGATTTTAGGTAATACAAAATTAAATAGACTAAGCATTTGAATACATAACCAACATTATTATTTTCAAACCATTTATAACAAATACGTAATAAATATAATTCATTTAAAGATATTAGTTCCCGTAGTAGATGTACATCATATAGGGAATGTGTACAATAACGCTCAAATAACATACTTTTTCGATGAAAGCTATATCTCGATGTTAATGGCCCGATATGTATATTGTTAAACATAAATATACGTATCAAGGTCACTTAAATCGAAATATATAATATTGTACGTGTTTTTCTGTAAAAAAATAGTTAATTAACTGTTTCGAATACTTACTGCACTTGACAACAAATCGTATAACACACTCCTGTCGATGAAAGTCATATATTTTAATATTCAGAATTTGATCTGTATGTTGTTTAATTTCAACATGCAAATCATATTCTGAACATCACAATATACAAAATTAAGCTTTTTATTCTGAAAGAAAATTAGGACAAAAATTCATATAAAAATTATTTGTTAAAATATTTTAAATACGCAGCATATAATATATGTTTGAAATAACGTAGTTTTTCGATGAAAGCTATATTTCGATGTTAATGGCCTGAGATGTATATTGTTAAACATAAATATACGCCTCAAGGACATTTAAATCAAAATATATAATATTTCACGTGTTTTTCTGTAAAAAAATAGATAATTAACTGTCCCGAATACTTACTGCACTAGACAACAAATCGAATAACACACTCCTGTCGATAAAAGTTATATATTTTAATATTCAGAATTTGATCTGTATGTTGTTAAATTTCACCATTCAAATCAGATCCTGAACATCACAATATACAAACCTAAGCTTTTTATTCTGAAAGAAAATTATGACAATAATTCGTATAAAAATTATTTGTTAATATATTTTAAATACGCAGCATACAATAGATGTTAGAAATAACGTAGATTTTTCGTGAAAGCTTTATATTACGATGTCAATGATCTAAAATTTATATTGTTAAAGATAAACATACACATCTAACCACTGAAATCGAAATATACAATATCATACTTGTTTTTCTGTAAAAATAAATAGTAAATTAACTGTTCCAAATACTTACTGTACATATTATTATTATTATCTGCTGTAGCATTTGACAAATACATATTTTATCGACTATATTTGTTGTCGTCTAAGTTATTTTTTCTTTCAACTCATTGAAAGAAATAAATACTAGCTAAAAATTAAATTGAAATATTTTTACATATCTACAAACATATTGAACTTACTATTTTTGTAAAAGTTTATTTATTTATATGCATTACTAGTTCTTAACTATGAAGTGCTTCTCAATTCGTGATTGTAAAAAAACAGTAAAACCTAAAAATAAAGGCAATTAAATTATAATATTTTTACTTGAATACAAACTTGTTAAACTTACCATTTTTTCAAGTTAATTTGTTTATGAACCCTTTATATTGTTTAGCTATTGTGTTTTGTAAATGCCTCAATGGTATAAATAAATCTCACATCACCTAAAAAATAAATTAGTCATTATTTTAGAATGCTCTTTGCCACCTTTCTATACAATAAGAGAATAGTTATAAAAAAAATCGAATAACACTAATTGGTAAAAGTTATATATTCCAATATAGAGAATCCGACTCGTATGTTGCTAAATTTACACATACAAGTCAGGTTCTCTTAATCACAACATACAAAATTACGTGTTTTTCTTAAAGTAATATAGTAGAATAAATTTACATAATACCTAATACATGATTATAGCTACTTTGTTTTATTTTATTTTATTTTTAATCATATAATTAGATTTTAGGTAATACAAAATTAAATAGACTAAGCATTTGAATACATAACCAACATTATTATTTTCAAACCATTTATAACAAATACGTAATAAATATAATTCATTTAAAGATATTAGTTCCCGTAGTAGATGTACATCATATAGGGGATGTGTACAATAACGCTCAAATAACATACTTTTTCGATGAAAGCTATATCTCGATGTTAATGGCCCGATATGTATATTGTTAAACATAAATATACGTATCAAGGTCACTTAAATCGAAATATATAATATTGTACGTGTTTTTCTGTAAAAAAAATAGTTAATTAACTGTTTCGAATACTTACTGCACTTGACAACAAATCGTATAACACACTCCTGTCGATGAAAGTCATATATTTTAATATTCAGAATTTGATCTGTATGTTGTTAAATTTCAACATGCAAACCAGATACTGAACATCACAGTATACAAAATTAAGCTTTTTATTCTGAAAGAAAATTATGACAATAATTCGTATAAAAATTATTTGTTATTATATTTTAAATACGCAGCATACAATAGATGTTGAAAATAAGGTAACTTTTTCGTGAAAACTTTATATTACGATATTAATGATCTAAAGTTTATATTGTTAAAGATAAACATAGACATCTAACCACTGAAATCGAAATATACAATATCATACTTGTTTTTCTGTAAAAATAAATAGTAAATTAACTGTTCCGAATACTTACTGCACATATTATTATTATTTACTGCTGTAACATTTGACAAATAACTATTTTATCGACTATATTTGTTGTCGTGGAAGTTCTTTTTTCTTTCAACTCAATGTAAGAAATGATTACTACCTAAAACATTTAAGAAATTAAATTGAAATATTTTTACATATCTAGAGACATATTGAACTTACTATTTTTGTAAAAGTTTATTTATTTATATGCATTACTAGTTCTTAACTATGAAGTGCTTCTCAATTCGTAATTGAAAAAATACAATAAAACCTAAAAATAAAGGCAATTAAAGTATAATATTTTTACTTGAATACAAACATGTTAAACTTACCATTTTTTCAAGTTAATTTATTTATAAACTATTTATATCGTTCAGCTATTGTATTTTTCAGCAGTAAATGCCTCAACGGTATAAATAAATCCCACAACACCTAAAAATTAATTAGTCATTATTTTAGAATGCCCTTTGCAACTTTTCTATACAATAAGAGAAAATTAATAAAAAAAATTGAATAACACTAATATGTAAAAGTTATATATTCCAATATAGAGAATCCGACTCGTATGTTGCTAAATTTAAACATACAAGTCAGGTTCTCCTGATCACAATTTACAAAATCAAACGTGTTTTTCTTAAAGTAATATAGTAGAAAAAATTTACATAATACCTAATACATGATTATAGCTACTGTGTTATATTTTATTTTGTAAATAATATATAAACATATAATTACATTTTAGGTGATACAAAATTAAATATACTAAGCATTTGAATACATTAACAACATTATTATTTAAAACCATTTATAACAAATACGTAATAAATATAATTCAATTAAAGATATTTATTTCCATAGTAGATATACAGCATAGGGGATGTGTACAATAACGCTCAAATAACGTAGTTTTTCGATGATAGCTATATTTCGATGTTAATGGCCCGATATGTATATTGCTAAACATAAATATACACTTCTGGCCATTTAAATCGCAATATATATTATTTTACGTGTTTTTCTGTAAAAAAATAGTTAATTAACTGTTTCGAATACTTACTGCACTTGACAACAAATCGAATAACACACTCCTGTCGATGAAAGTCATATATTTTAATATTCAGAATTTGATCTGTATGTTGTTAAATTTAAGCATGCAAACCAGATACTGAACATCACAATATAAAAAATTAAGCATTATATTCTGAAAGAAAATTAGGACAAAAATTCTTATAAAAATTATTTGTTTATATATTAGAAATACGAAGCATATAATAGATGTTTGAAATAACGTAGTTTTTCGATGAAAGCTATATTTCGATGTTAATGGCCTGAGATGTATATTGTTAAACATAAATATACGCCTCAAGGTCATTTAAATCAAAATATATAATAGTTCACGTGTTTTTCTGTAAAAAAATAGATAATTAACTGTCCCAACTACTTACTGCACTAGACAACAAATCGAATAACACACTCCTGTCGATAAAGTCATATATTTTAATATTCAGAATTTGATCTGTATGTTGTTAAATTTCACCATTCAAATCAGATCCTGAACATCACAATATACAAACCTAAGCTTTTTATTCTGAAAGAAAATTATGACAATAATTCGTATAAAAATTATTTGTTAATATATTTTAAATACGCAGCATACAATAGATGTTAGAAATAACGTAGATTTTTCGTGAAAGCTTTATATTACGATGTCAATGATCTAAAATTTATATTGTTAAAGATAAACATACACATCTAACCACTGAAATCGAAATATACAATATCATACTTGTTTTTCTGTAAAAATAAATAGTAAATTAACTGTTCCAAATACTTACTTATTATTAACTGCTGTAGCATTTGACAAATACATATTTTATCGACTATATTTGTTGTCGTCTAAGTTATTTTTTCTTTCAACTCATTGAAAGAAATAAATACTACCTAAAAATTAAATTGAAATATTTTTACATATCTACAAACATATTGAACTTACCATTTTTGTAATAGTTTATTTATTTATATGCATTACTAGTTTTTAACTACAAAGAGCTTCTCAATTCGTGATTGTAAAAATACAGTAAAACCTAAAAATAAAGACAATTAAAATATAATATTTTTACTTGAATACAAACATGTTAAACTTACCATTTTTTCAAGTTAATTTGTTTATGAACCCTTTATATTGTTTAGCTATCGTGTTTTGTAAATGCCTCAATGGTATAAATAAATCTCACATCACCTAAAAAATAAATTAGTCATTATTTTAGAATGCTCTTTGCCACCTTTTTATACAATAAGAGAATATTAAAAAAAAAAATTGAATAACACTAATATGTAAAAGTTATATATTCCAATATAGAGAATCCGACTCGTATGTTGCTAAATTTACACATACAAGTCAGGTTCTCTTAACACAACATACAAAATTACGTGTTTAGTAGATTTACCATTTAGAACAAATACGTAATAAATATAATTAATTTAAAGATATTTGTTTCCATAGTAGATGTACAGCATATAGGGGATGTATACAATAACGCTCAAATAACGTAGTTTTTCGATGATAGCTATATTTCGATGTTAATGGCCAGATATGTATATTGTTAAACATAAATATACACTTCTGGCCATTTAAATCGCAATATATATTATTTTACGTGTTTTTCTGTAAAAAAATAGTAAATTAACTGTTTCGAATACTTACTGCACTTGACAACAAATCGAATAACACACTCCTGTCGATAAAAGTCATATATTTTAATATTCAGAATTTGATCTGTATGTTGTTAAATTTCAACATGCAAATCAGATCCTGAACATCACAATATACAAATCTAAGCTTTTTATTCTGAAAGAAAATTATGACAATAATTCGTATAAAAATTATTTGTTAATATATTTTAAATACGCAGCATATAATATGTGTTTGAAATAACGTAGTTTTTCGATGAAAGCTATATCTCGATGTTAATGGCCCGATATGTATATTGTTAAACATAAATATACGCATCAAGGTCATTTAAATCGAAATATATAATATTGTACGTGTTTTTCTGTAAAAAAATAGTTAATTAATTGTTCCGAATACTTACTGCATTTGACAACAAATCGAATAATACACTCCTGTTGATAAAAGTTATATATTCTGTTTAAAAATAAATTTGACTTACTTTTAGTACGCTCCTTGCAACTTTTTTATGGAATGAGAAAATAATTGTAAAAAATCAATTTACATACTTTTGTCGGTGAAAGTTACATATTTTCATACTGAAAATCTGACTAGTATGTTAAAACTCACTGGGAAAATTTAAAAAATCTGGATATAGAAAATTAAATGCGTTTTTCTGGAAAAAAATAGAATTAATACAATATTAATGGTTAGAGTTACTGTATATGCTACATATACAATTTTATTTTAAGTACGCAGCATATAATAGATGTTTAAAATGATGTAGTTTTTTGGTGAAAGCTATATGTTTCGATATCAATGGTCTGATATGTATATTGTTAAAGATAAACATACACATGTGACCACTGAATTCGAAATATACAATATCATACTTTTATTTCTGTAAAAAAATAGTTAATTAGCTGTTTCAAATACTTACTGCATATATTAATATTATTGTCGGTTGGAATATTATTCCGCTAGATCTTTTATAGCCTAGATTTATTTTTGTGGACATAGCTTTTGTCGTGACTCGCCTAAAATTAGTAATTTTCCAGAACAGCTTTTTTTAAACTCATAGTACAAATTCAATAATACCTAAAAATAAAGACAATTTTAATTATAATATTTTTAGTTTCTTAAAAACATGTTAGTCTTACCTATTTTGAACCAGATAATTTTTTGATGCATTCTTTGTATAGTTAACTATTGTATTTCTCAGTAGTTAGCTAACTGAACTATTAAAAATATAACCGATATATTTTTAGAAGACTCTTTGCTACTTTTCCTTAAAATGAGATAATACCTGTTAAACAAAATTCAAATAACACACTTTTCTCAGTGAAAGTAATATATTTTAATATTGAGAATATGACTTGTATGTTGTTATATATCAATGTACAAACCAGATTCCCAGAATCACAATATGCAAAATGAATCGTATTTTTCTGAAAGTAAAATAGTAGAATAAATTTATATAATACTTACTGTTTATAGCTGCTATATCATATTAAACATATGATTATATTTTTGGTTATACAAAATTATATGGACTAAATATTAGATTAAATTTACAGTCTATATTTGAAAGCAAAACCTATTTGATATTTATTATATTAATTTAATACCATTCATAACAAATATGTAATAAATATTATAACCTAAATGATATTTGATTCCATAGTAGATGTGCATCATTTAGCAGATGTGTGAAATATCGCTCAAATAACGTATTTTTTGGTGAAAACTATACATTACGATATAAGTGGTCGGATATGTATATTGTAAAACATAAACATACAAACCCGACCACCAAAATCGGCATATACAATAGTTTACGTTTTTCTGTTTGTTGACACTTACTGCATAAATTACTATAATTTTCAGCTAGATCTTTTGCCGCCTAGATCTATTGTCGTGGACGTATTCGTTCAACAAAAAGTCTGTAGAGCTTACATTGTACTCACATGAAAAGTAGAGATTGCCCGTAAACAGCTTTTTTTCATCTCGGTTTATAAATTTATTAGTAGCTAAAATAAAGACAATTTAAATTAAAATATTATTACTAACTTACACACTTATTGAACTTACCGTTTCCATAATAGTTTATTATTTTATTGGCATTACTAGTTATTGTTTGTAAATAACTTTTTTTGCCACTTGCCACTTTTTTATTAAATAGAAAAATAATTTTAAAAAAAATCAAATAACATGCTTGTATCAATAAAATGTATGTACTCAGATTTTGATAATCCGAATTGCATGTTGTCAAAAATACATCCTATATTAAAAATTAAAATATGAAATTAAATTTTTCTAAAAAAAATTTAAATTAAATGTAGATAATAATAAAGTTTATTTATATTCTAATATTAAACATCATAATAGTAAAAAAAATTATCACTACTGTTTAAAAATATATTATACTCACTTTTAGTTTTTTTATGAAATGGGAAAATAATTACAAAAAAATCAAATTTCATGCTTTCGTCGGTGAAAATTGCATATTCCGTTATTCACAAAATGAATGGTATGTAGTTAAAAATAAACATAATAAACAGATTGTCAATATCGGAATATGCAAAATTAAAGATGTATTTCTGAAAAAAAATATAAAAATACATGTTTTTTTTTTCTGAAAAAAAAAATTAGCATGTTACTGACTGAAGTATTATAATTTTTATTTGTATTTAAGTAATAAATATCATAAAAGAAAATAGCGCTACTATACAAAAATATATTTGACTTACTTTAAGATTGATTCTTTTTAATAATATTTTAAAAGTAAAGTATTAGCTAAAAAATAAAAACAATTAAAATTATATTTATATTTTAATTTCTTTAACAACATTTTTTACTTATAATACTTTTTCTGTACAAGTAAATTAATTTATGCGTTGGTTATATAGTACACATATTGCATTTTTTAGCAGAGCACATCTTAATTATATACATAGAATACGCTTCTGTTAAAAAATACAACATGCATACTTTAAAAATGGTCTTTGTGTCAATAATATAGTTCTGAAAAGTCTGAAATTAGGTATTGTATCAGTGTAAATTATATATTCCGATAAATATAATTTAATTTGTAGGTTGTGTAAAATTTAAGCACACAAATAAGATGACCAATATCACAACATAAAAAGTAAACAAGTTTTTCTGTAAGAAAAATTGCATAATGAATGACGATAATACTCACTGTTTATAGCTTTCAGACATTTTAGACGTGTATATCTTTTTTTGAGTAATAAACTATTAAATAGATTATGCTTTAAATCACTTATATGACCTTAAAATAAAGACAAAGCTAATTAATAATTTTCAATAATCTTAACTACAGTTATATACTCAATAAATAATATTACCTGAAAGATAATTGTTGCGCTGAACCCATATTGTCTATTATAACTCATACTACGCCATATAGAGCAAATAATTCCTAAAATATAAAAATAAATTATTAACACTGTAAAACAACATGAATAACTTACTATTCTTTTTTAATAACATTCATTCTGTTGATACAATACTTACTGAATCATAAAAAAATCAATTAACATGCTTTTGTCGGTGAAAATTGTATACTCCAATAGTGACAATCCGACCGCTTGTTGTTAAAAATAAACATGCAAATCACATTACCACATTTAGAATACACAATATTAAATAGGTTTTTCTGAAAAACTAATATTGAAATAAATTTGAATTACTAAAATGTTTATTTATATACAGGCAGTAAATATTATAATAGTAAATATAAAGATTACTACTGTTCAAAAGTAGTTAAGACTTACATTTAGAACACTCCGTGCAATATTTCTATAGAATAAGAAAATAACTGTAAAAAAATCAAACAACAAGGTTTCGTCGGTGAAAATTGCATATTCCGATATTAACAAAATGAATGATATGTAGTTAAAATTAACCTACTAAATAGATTGTCGATATCGAAATACGCAAAATTGAATAAACTTTCTGAAAAAAAATATAAAAAAACACGTGCATACTGATTATTAATTCATATAAAATATCAAATATCATGCTTTCGTCGGTGACAATTGCATATCCCGATATCGACAAAATGATCATTATGTAAGTTAAAATCAACATACTAAACAGATTGTCAATATCGGAATACGCAAAATTAAGCATGTATTTCTGGAAAAAAATATTAAAATACATGTGCATTATAATTACTTAATAGTCATATAAAACATCAAATAGCATGTTTTCGTCGGTGCAACTTGCATATTCCGATATCGACAAAATGATCATTATGTAAGTTAAAATTAACATACTAAACAGATTGTCAATATCGGAATACGCAAAAATGAACATCTATTTCTGAAAAAATATATAAAATTACTTAATCATATAAAACATAAAATAACATGCCTTTGTCGGTGTAAATTGTGTATTCATATATTCACAGTCCCATTGATATATATTTCTAAATAAACATACTAAACAGAGTGTCAATATCGGAATAGACAAAAAGAAACGTGTTTTTCTAAAAACAAAATATAAATTAGTAGTGCATAATATTTACTGAATAATAAAAAATCAAAAACAAGCTTTTATTGGTGAAAGTAATATATTTCGATATTGGAAGTCAGACTTGCATGTGGCTAAAAATTAGCATGCAAGTCAGAGTTTCAAAAATAAATTACATAAATTAACTGTTTTTTTTTCTGAAAAAAAAATTCACAGATTACGGACTGAATCATAATAATTTTTATTTGTATTCTAGTAATAAATATAATAATAGTAAATAGCGCTACCATACAAAAATAAATTAGACTTACTTTTAGAATGCTTCTTTTTAGTCATATTTTTAATGTAAAGTACCACCTAAAAAAATAAAAACAATTAAAATTAAATTTATATTTTCATTTTTCTAACAACATTTCAAACTTACTTTTTCTGTACATGTAAATTAATTAATGCGTTATTTTATAGTACACATATTGCATTTTTTAGCAGACACATCTAAATTATATAAATAAGATTTTTTTGCTAAAAAATACAACATACATTTTTTTAAATTGTCTTTGTGCCATTAACATCGTTTTTTTAATAATACAGTAATTTTCTTGCAAAAAAATACAAAATAAGTGTGCATAATAATAAACTTTATTTATATTCTAACAGTAAAAATCATAATAGTAAAATAATTTCTACTACCGTTAAAAAATAAATTATACTTACTTTTAGAACACACTTTGCCACTTTTATATGAAATGTGAAAAAAATTACAAAAAATCAAATATCATGTTTTCGTAGGTAGAAATTGCATTTTCCGATAGTGATGAAATGTTTATTATGTAGATTAAGTGAACATTGCATTATGAATGACGATAATACTTACTGTTTATAGCTTTCAGACATTTTAGACGTGTATATCTATTTTTTTAAGTAATAAACTGTTAAATAGATTATGCTTTAGATCACTCATATGACCTTAAATTAAAGACAAAACTAATTAATAATTTTCAATAATCTTAACTATAGTTATATATTAAATAAATAATATTACCTGAAAGATAATTGTTGCGCAGAACCCAGATTGTCTATTGTAACTCTTACTACGCCATATAGAGCAAATAATTCCTAAAAAATAAAAATAAATTATTAGCACAGAAATCTTTTATTTTTCGAAACAACATGATTAACTTACTTTTCTTATTTAATATAATTCATTCTGTTAATTCAATACTTACTGAATCATAAAAAAAAATCAAAAACAATGCTTTTGTCGGTGAAAATTGTATACTCCAATAGTGAGAATCCGGCCTGCTTGTTGTTAAAAATAAACATGCAGATCAGATTGTCACGATTAGAATACACAATATATAATATGTTTATCTGAAAAACAAATGTTAAAATAAAGTTGCATTACTGAAGCGTTTATTTATATACAGGCAGTAAATAGCATAATAGTAAAAATAAACATTATTACTGTTCAAAAATAGATACGACTTACATTTAGAACACTCCGTGCCATATTCCTATAGAATAAGAAAATAACCGTAAAAAAAATCAAACAACATATATTTATCGGTGAAATTCATATACCTCGATTTTGACAATCCGACTTACATGTTGTCAAAAATTAACATTTAAGTCTGACGGCCAAAATTAGGTACACAAAATTAAGCAATTTTTTTCTTGAAAAATAAAATAAAATAAGTGTGCATTATAGTAATTATACTAACTTTAAGAACGAACCTTGCCACTTTTTGATGAAATGAGAAAATAATTACAAAAAATCAAATATCATGTTTTCGTCGGTAAAAATTGCATTTTCCGATAGTGATGAAATGTTTATTATGAAGGTAAAAATAAACATACTAAACAAATCATCAATATCGGAATACGCAAAATTAAACGTGTATTTCTGAAAAACAAAATATGACTATTCATGTGCATACTAATTACTTAATCATATAAAATAGCAAATAACATGGTTTCGTCGGTGAAAATTGCATATTCCAATATTGACAAAATGGATATTATGTAGTTTAAAATAAACATACTACCCAGATTGTCAATATCGGAATACGAAAAATAACATGTATTTCTGAAAAAAAATATAAAAATACATATGCATACTAATTACTTAATCATATAAAATATTAAATAACATGCTTTCGTCGGTGAAAATTGCATATTCCGATATTGACAAAATGGCTATTATGTAGTTAAAAATAAACATAATAGGCATATTGTCAATCTCGAAATACGCAAAATTGAACATGTTTTTCTGAAAAAATATATAAAAATATATATGCATACTAGTTACTTAATCATATAAAATATCAAATAACATGCTTTCGTCGGTGAAAATTGCATATTCCGATATTGACAAAATGGCTATTATGTAGTTAAAAGTAATCATAATAGGCATATTGTCAATCTCGGAATACGCAAAATTGAACATGTTTTTCTGAAAAGAATAATATAAAAATACATATGCATACTGATTATTTAATCACATAAAATATTAAATAACATGCTTTCGTCGGTGAAAATTAAATATTCCGATATTGATAATACCATTCTTATGTATTTCAAAATTAAAATACTAATCGAAGTGTCAATATCAAAATAAACTAAAAGAATCGTGTTTTTCTGAAAACAAAATTGAAATTAACTGTGCATAATACTTACTGAATCATAAAAAATTTAAATTACCAGCTTTTATCTGTGAAAATAATATATTTTGATATTAGAAGTCCGACTTGCATGTTGTTCAAAATAAACATGCAATTCAAGAGTTCCAAAATTAGAATATATTTATTAAATGTGTTTTTCTGAAAATCATTAAACACATTACTGACTGAATCATAAATTTTTTATATATATTCTAGTAATAAATATCATATTAGTAAATAGCGCTACTGTACAAAAATAGATTAGACTTACTTTTAGAATGCTTCTTTTTAGTCATAATTTTAAAAGTAAAGTAACACCTAAAAAAATAAAAACAATTGAAATTAAATTTATATTTTAATCTTTTTAACAACATGTTAAACTTACTTTTTCTGTACGAGTAAATTAATTTATGCGTTAGTTATAAAGTACATATATTGCATTTTTTAGCGGAGCATATCTAAATTATATAAATAGATTATGCTTCCGCTGAAAAATACAACATACATACTTTTAAAATAGTCGTTGTTCCATTAATATAGTTCTGAAAAATCTAAAATTAAGTATTGTATCAGTGTAAATTATATATTCCGATAAAAATAATTTTATTTGTAAGTTGTGTAAAATTTAAGCACACAAAAAAAAAATTAATGTCACAACATAAAAAAGTAAATAAGTTTTTCTGAAAGAAAAATTGCGTATTGAATGACGATAATACTCACTGTTTATAGCTTTCAGACATTTTAGACGTGTATATCTATTTTTTTAAGTAATAAACTATTAAATATATTGTGCTTTAGATCACTTATATGACCTTAAATTAAAGACAAAACTAATTAATAATTTTCAATAATCTTAATTATAGTTATATATTTAATAAATAATATTTCCTGAAAGATAATTGTTGCGCAGAACCCAAATTGTCTATTGTAACTCATACTACGCCATATAGAGCAAATAATTCCTAGAAAATAAAAATAAATTATTAGCACAAAAATCTTTTATTTTTCGAAACAACATGATTAACTTACTTTCTTATTTAATATAATTCATTCTGTTAATTCAATACTTACTGAATCATAAAAAAATCAAATAACATGTTTTTGTCGGTGAAAATTGTATACTCCAATAGTAACAATCGGACCTGTTTGTTGTTAAAAATAAACATGCAGATCACATTGTCACGATTGGAATACATAATATTAAATATGTTTATCTGAAAAACAAATGTTAAAATAAAGTTGCATTACTGAAGCGTTTATTTATATACAGGCAGTAAATAGCATAATAGTAAAAATATACATTATTACTGTTCAAAAATAGATACGACTTACATTTAGAACACTCCGTGCCATATTCCTATAGAATAAGAAAATAACCGTAAAAAAAATCAAACAACATATATTTATCGGTGAAATTCATATACCCCGATTTTGACAATCCGACTTACATGTTGTCAAAAATAAACATTTAAGTCTGACGGCCAAAATTAGGTACACAAAATTAAACATTTTCTTCTTGAAAAATAAAATAAGTGTGCATAATACTTACTGAGTCATAAAAATTTCAAATTACCAGCTTTTATCTGTGAAAATAATATATTTCGATACTAGAAGTCGGAATTGCGTGTTGTTCAAAATAAACATGCAATTCAAGAGTTCCAAAATTAGAATATATTTAATAAATGTGTTTTTCTGAAAATCATTAAGTACATTACTGACTAAATTATAATAATTTTTATATATATTCTAGTATTAAATATCATATTAGTAAATAGCACCACTGTACAAAAATAGATTAGACTTATTTTTAGAATGCTTGTTTTTAATCATATTTTTAAAAGTAAGGTACTACCTTAAAAAAATGAAAACAATTAAAATTAAATTTATATTTTAATCTTTTTAACATGTTAAACTTACTTTTTCTGTACAAGTAAATTAATTTATGTGTTGGTTATATAGTACATATATTGCATCTTTTAGCGGAGCATATATAAATTATATAAATAGATTAAGTAAAATTTAAGCACACAAATAAGAAGACCAATATCACAACATAAAAAAGTAAACAAGTTTTTCTGTAAGAAAAATTGCGTAATGAATGACGATAATACTTACTGTTTATAGCTTTCAGACATTTTAAACGTGTATATCTATTTTTTAAGTAATAAACTGTTAAATAGATTATGCTTTAGATCACTCATATGACCTTAAATTAAAGACAAAACTAATTAATAATTTTCAATAATCTTAACTATAGTTATATATTAAATAAATAATATTACCTGAAAGATAATTGTTGCGCAGAACCCAGATTGTCTATTGTAACTCTAACTACGCCATATAGAGCAAATAATTCCTAAAAAATAAAAATAAATTATTAGCACAGAAATCTTTTATTTTTCGAAACAACATAATTAACTTACTTTTCTTATTTAATATAATTCATTCTGTTAATTCAATACTTACTGAATCATAAAAAAAATCAAAAACAATGCTTTTGTCGGTGAAAATTGTATACTCCAATAGTGAGAATCGGGCCTGCTTGTTGTTAAAAATAAACATGCAGATCAGATTGTCACGATTAGAATACACAATATATAATATGTTTGTCTGAAAAACAAATGTTAAAATAAAGTTGCATTACTGAAGCGTTTATTTATATACAGGCAGTAAATAGCATAATAGTAAAAATAAACATTATTACTGTTCAAAAATAGATACGACTTACATTTAGAACACTCCGTGCCATATTCCTATAGAATAAGAAAATAACCGTAAAAAAAATCAAACAACATATATTTATCGGTGAAATTCATATACCCCGATTTTGACAATCCGACTTACATGTTGTCAAAAAACATTTAAGTCTGACGGCCAAAATTAGGTACACAAAATTAAACTTTTTTTTCTTAAAAAAAGAATAATAAAATAAGAGTGCATAATAATATATTTTATTTATATTCTAACAGTAAATATCATAATAGTAAAATAATTTCCATTACCGTATACACATAGATTATACTTTATTTTAGAACACACCTTGCCACTTTTTTATAAAATGAGAAAATAATTACAAAAAATCAAATATCGTGTTTTCGTCGGTGAAAATTGCATATTCCGATATTGACAAAATGGCTATTATGAAATTAAAAGTAAACATACTAGGCATAATGTCAATATCGGAATACGAAAAATTGAACATGTATTTCTGAAAAAATATATAAAAATATTTATGCATACTAATTACTTAATCATATAAAATATCAAATAACATGCTTTCGTCGTTGAAAATTGCATATTTCGATATTGACAAAATGGCTATTATATAGTTAAAAATAAACATATTAACCATATTGTCAATCTCGGAATACGGAAAATTGAACATGTTTTTCTAAAAAAAAATCTAAAAATACATGTGCATTACACATGTATTTTTAGATTTTTTATATTCTCTCAGTAATCATCATAATAGTAAATATAAATAGTGTTGTTGTTTAAAAATTTATTCGACTTACTTTTAGATCACTCCTTGCCACTCTTTAAATGAATGAGAAAATAACTGAAAAAAAAATCAAATAATATGCTTTTGCTGGTAAAAATTTTACCTAAAAATAAATACAATTAATATTAGTATGATATTTTTTTTACCAACATTTTAAACCTTCCTTTTTTATACAAGTATATTTGTAATATATATACTGTATTACGATAATCGTGCATCATTATAGTTGCTGGCATAATTTTCTTTCTTGCATAATTTTGAGTAATAGTCAATTGACGATATTTAGTATTCCATTATGAAATCATTCATAGCAAAAAGCAAATAATTTTATTTGCCTGCAAATTAGTTTTTATTTATAGCTTATTTTCTTCAATTCGTACTTATAGAATTGAAATAGTACCTAAAAAATAAAAACAACATAAATTTTATTTTTATTTTTAATCTTTTAACTTGCTTAACTTACCCTTATTGTTTATATAGTATTATTTAGCGGTACATGAAAAAATTATCACCTGCTAAAAATACAACAGGAATATTTTTATAAAATCTTGTAATTTTTCTATAGTAATTGTGCAATGTTATAAAATTATAAAATGAACACAGTTTTTTGATAGAAGCTATATATTCCGATATAAGTCATTTGAGATGTATCTAATAAAACAAAGATATAAATCAAAACACTTTAATCGGCACATATAAAATCTGAAAAAAAATGTAAATAAATTGTTCCTAATACTTACTGCATATATTAATATTATTATCGGCTGGAGAAAAAGTCGGCGAAATCTTTTATCGTAGTTGTTGTCCGTAAACAGCTTTTTTCTTTTAACTAGTAATTGTAGAAAAATACCTAAAAATAAAAACAATTTTAATTATAATATAATTTTATTTATTTTATATACATTTTGAACTTACCTTTTATTGAACAAGTAAATTATTTCCTTAAAAATAATTGTCCAAAAAATAGCTCGTACTATAGAAAGCTAAACAAAACTTTAAACATTTAGAGAATTGGAACTACATAAAAATTAAATTTTTTAAGTAACATGTTCCAACATACTTTTTACGTTAAAATCAATTTATTATTACATTGTTTTATATAGTACAGCTATTTTATTTTTTAGCAGTTTATATCATATTAGTATAAAAAAATTGGCATTACCGTTAAAAAACAAGAAGACATACGTTTAGCATGCTTTTTGCTGCTTTTCTATAGTATAAGAGAACAATTGTAAAGAAATATATTAGATAACTCACTTTTTTTGGTGAAAGTTATATATTTTATTATTAAGATACTGACTCGTACATTGTTATATATCAACGTAAAAGCCAGAATCTTAAAAACACAATATACACAATTAAACGTGTTTTTTTCTGAAAGAAAAATATTATAATAAATTTGTTACTTACCTACTGGTAATAGTTTCTAAAATTTGTTAGACTAATATACATATTATAATATATATATTTCGCTTGATAAACTGATGAATCGACTGAGCATCAAATCCCTTGCATGATCTAAAAATACAGATAGAGCTAATTAGTTATATTTAATATTTAATTTCAGAATCATTTATAGTAATTACGTAATCATTATACCTTAAAACAGTTGTTGCTTAGAAAAAATCTCGCCTTTTAAATTCGTACAATAAAAATCAATATTTTATTATTAAAGATGATTTACAATACATAAATATTTTAAATATGTTCCAACTTACTTTTCTTTTTAAGGTGAATTTATTTTTGCGTGGTTTTATAAAATACAGCTATTAATTTTTAGTGGTAATTTCATGATAATATAAAAAAAATGAGAAATACCATTAAAAATTAAGTAGCCATATTTCTTGAGTCTCACAGTAATGATATAAATTCATAAAGTCACTACAGAAACTATTTAAAAATACCTTTTGAGCGCTCTCTATTAATATTCTATGGAAGAGGAGCATAATTTTAAAATCACATATAAATTTAAAACAGTTTCGCTGTAGAAATAGATTTTAATATGAATGATTGGACAAGCATATTGTTAAAAATATAAACATACTTATCAGATCACCCTTATCAAAATCTAAAGTATTTTTCTGAAAGACAATAATAAAATGAAATGCATAATATTTTATATTTATTTCAGGTATTAAATGAATTTCTTTCCTGTATATTAGATTACTCGTAAAAGCCGTACTTGTAAAATCACAATGTTACCTAAAAAAAATTATTCAAAATTAGAATCATATTTTCACTTTTTCAGCAAAATGTTTAACCAACCTTACTTGTACAAGTTAATTTATTTTTGCGTATTATATTATATTTTTTAACAGAGTCTGTCAAAATTATATAAATAAATAATATCAATGCTAAAAAACATTAAACCTTTTTTTAAGAATTCTCTTTGAGATCTGTTTTTCTAAAGAATAAATAATAATATAAATATTAATTAGAGTAAAAAACATGTCAATTTATTAATGCGTTGGTTACATAGTACAGATATTATATTCTTCAGCTGGGCATATCGAAATAAAATATATAAATAGTGCCGCAGCTAAAGAATATAACAGATATACTTTAAAAATGGTCTCTATGATTTAATAACTGAGTTATTCTGCAATATAACATTTCAATTACATATTGTATAGGTGTAAGGTATATATTTTGATATTAGTGAAATAACTTGTATGTTGTAAAATAAACACATACAAATTAAATCACCATAATTAAAACATAAAAAATGTTACGTTTTATTATAAAAAAAAATGAAGAGTATAATACTTACTAATTATAGTTATAAAATCTGACGTGATTTTCTGTAAGAAAAAATGTAAAATAAATGTTCCGAATACTTACTGCATAAATTATTATTATTGTCGGCTGGAGAAATAGTCGGCGAAATTTTTTTGTTGTAGTTGTTGTCTGTAAACAGCTTTTATCTTTTAACTAGTAATTGTAGAAAAATACCTAAAAATAAATACAATTTAAATTATAATATAGTTTTATTTATTTTACATACATTTTGAACTTACCTTTTATTGAACAAGTAAATTATTTCTTTAAATATAGTTGTCCATGAAACAGCTCATACTATAGAAAACTAAATAAAACTTTAAAACCAATTTATTTTTATTTTGTTTTATAAAGTACAGCTATTTTATTTTTTAGCTGTTTATATTATTTTAGTATAAAAAAATTGGCATTATCGTTAAAAATCAAGAAGACATACTTTTAGCATGCTTTTTGCTGCTTTTCTATAGAATAAGAGAATAATTGTAAAGAAATATATTAGATAATTCACTTTTATTGCTGAAAGTCATATATTTTATTATTAGGATACTGACTCGTATATTGTTATATATTAACGTAAAAGCCAGAATCTTAAAAACACAATATACACAATTAAACGTGTTTTTTTCTAAAAGAAAAATATTATAATAAATTTGTTACTTACCTACTGGTTATAGTTTCTAAAATTTGTTAGACTAATATACATATTATAATATATATATATTTCGCTTGATAAACTGATGAATCGACTGAGCATCAAATCACTTGCATGATCTGAAAATACAGATAAAGCTAATTAGTTATATTTAATATTTAATTTCAGAATCATTTATAGTAATTACGTAATCATAATACCTTAAAACAGTTGTTGCTTAGAAAAAATCTCGCCTTTTAAATTCGTACAATAAAAATCAATATTTTATTATTAAACATGATTTACAATACATAAATATTTTAAATATGTTCCAACTTACTTTTCTTTTTAAGGTGAATTTATTTTTGCGTGGTTTTATAAAATACAGCTATTAATTTTTAGTGGTAATTTCATGATAATAAAAAAAAAATGAAAAATACCATTAAAAATTAAATAGACATATTTCTTGAGTCTCACAGTAATGATATAAATTCATAAAGTCACTACAGAAACTATTTAAAAATACATTTTGAGTGCTCTCTATTAATGTTCTATGGAAGAATAGCATAATTTTAAAATCACATATTAATTAGAAACGTTTTCGCTGTAGAAATAGATTTTAATAAGAATAAACGGACAAGTTTATTGTTAAAAATATAAACATACTTATCCGATTACCCTTATCAAAATCTAAAGTATTTTTCTTGTAAAATCACAATGTTACCTAAAAAAAAATTATTCAAAATTAAAATCATATTTTCACTTTTTCAGCAAAATGTTTAACCAACCTTACTTGTACAAGTTATTTTTGCGTATCATATATAGATATTGTATTTTTTAACAGAGTCTGTCAAAATTTTATAAATAAATAATATCAATGCTAAAAAATATAAAAGCTTATTTAAAGAATTCTCTTTGCGATCTGTTTTTCTGAAGAAAAAATAATAATAGAATATAAATAATATTCTTCGAAATAAAATAGATAAATAATACCTATAATAAATGGTCTCTATTACTTTAAAATAAAACTAAGTAATTTTGCAATATAACATTTTAATTACATATTGTATATGTGAAAGGTATATATTCTGATATTAGTAAAATAACTTGTATATTGTGAAAAAAACACATACAAACTAGATCACCAAAATCAAAACATATAAAATGTTACATCTTATTCTGAAAAAAAAATTAAGTGTATAATACTTACTAATTATAGTGCTTGACTAGATGTTTAATTGTAGTTGTAATTTTTTCAATGGATATTGTATTTCTTGCATAATCTCGAGTTACAAGCAAAGCCTATATGAATTTATTGAAATTTCAAATAAATTTAATTGCCTGAAAAGTAGTTGCTAATAACAGCTTATTTTTTTCTAATCGTACTACAAGCATAAAAATAGAAGCTAATAATAAAGAAAATTAAAATTAAATTTAAACTTTCACTTTCCTATTAACATATTAAACCCGCCGGTTTTTTAGAAGTATATTTATTTATTAGTTGCTTATATTGTACAGCTATCATATTTTTTAGCGAAGCCTAGCAAAATAATATAAAAAATTGACGTTGCTTGACTCTATACTAAGCTGAATTTTAAAAGAATTGTAAAATATATATTTATCTTGGAATATAAAAATTCTGTGCTTATGTTATTTGTCTTTTTATTTAAGATATGCGATAGCGTTATTTTTTTACAGAGCATGCGAAACTCAAATAGATGCTTCTATTCAATGTTTTGCTATAGAAAAACCAAAAAAGAACATTAAAAACTTATTTGTTTTACATTATTTTAAGGCGCTTAAAATATTAGTCAATAACTGTTTTATCATCAAGAGTGTTTTTCCACTAAATTTATTTTATATGGACGTATTTCGACCTATGGGTATATACATATATTTATATCCTATTGTGAGCTTATAGCCCTCGTCGTGTCATGTTTACTCTCCTTTTTCCTTTAGTCCAGTGAATGAATTCTGAAATAATATATGTAAAACACAAGTATGTGCATAAGTGACGAGAGTTGCACGCCTGTTTTCATTTCGGTTCGAGTGCTCTCGACGAAATGGCCACTTGAGTGTGGACCACTGGATAAGGGCATGGATAGTGATGGGGTGGCTCACAATGCGCTTTTCATATTGTATCTACATTTTTTTTAAATTCTAAACACTGACTATATAGTGGTGGCAATATGCTGTGCGTCGTTATTACAATGCATCGTTTTGTAGTATATCAAACACTCGTGCGAAAACCCTTTAACTTTAACCCACACTACTCGTCAGTGCAATATTTATTATCTGTGAGAGTTCATATTCAAAGATTATTTGCTTATTTATCATAAGATCCACCCCATACAATAGCTCTTCTTTTTCTGGTTTACGTAAACATTTTGGGTTACAAAGTAGTTTAATTTAATTATAAATATAATGAGAGATACATCTCTCTGCTTTAAAAAATATACAGCTTTTGAATAAATCAAATCGATTTGATTTTATATTTTTTAACTTTTTAATAATTGTATTTTTTGGCAAAATATTTTTAATCTTTATTTATTACACAATGAGTAATTTTTTTTTTGTTATTGATTTACTTTTCCCATATTCATCGTTTTAAAATAGCATTTCCTTTTCACTGTTTTCGTCGTCTAACCCATAGCAAATCACCATAATCATGTCAAGCAAATTGCTAGTTATAAACCAGCAATTGTTACACAAATGACGAGCACAATATTATTATACGACAATTACTGGACGATCTATTATAACGGCAAACGGTCCAAACGGTTGCCGACCACCCTATTGTACGTACATACAACATAAAACAAACCGATGTCCAAATTCCCATGAAATAACTTATTACTCATATTAATAACAGTCCCTTTTCTAGGAAACGGGGTTCATTAGTTTGCGACGACACATCGATTTTGCCCCAATATCTCGAACAATCGAGTCATGTGCCTCTCAAACGAAATACTTTATTTATATTCCAGTACATTTAACGAATAAATAGCCCTTAACTAAAATAATATTAATAATGATGATACTATATTAAAAATAGAGATAATTTTAATCGATGGGAAAATCGTGGGTTTTTATTTTATATTGTGAGCGAACATAATGATATTGATTATATGTGTCATAAATATATTTTGCATGAGATTATTTTAAGATAAATACTGCTCATTACTATTTATGATTAAATACGAATAATTTGAGTCAAGTCGACATGTATATCAGAGAAAGCACTTCTTTAAACTGCGTGTAAAATTTTAACACAACCCTGAGATTTTTTTTGGTAAATTTTATTTACTAGCGCTTTCGTTTGCAATGCTGTTCCATGATATGGCCAAATATATTTAATTTATGAAACTGCACATATCTATTTTCTAAGGAAATTTATGTATCTCACTATCTAAGTACACAGTTTTGCAGAATAATAAAAAATGATAATGTCGTGAATTTTCAGCAACATTCTGAAAATTCTTGACCATGGCATGAGTATCATTGTATATATATTTATATATATAATTTTAAACTATATCATCATTAAGGGTATTTCAAGTGTAATGTTGTCATTATTTTCAATAACTAAGCAAACATTCAGAGTTCGAATGCTCGTGAGATTCCCCGCTTAAAACACACAAATGTATTATGTGCGCGTGTGTATGTGTGTCGGTGCGTGCTCGTACATCTTCCATACCACTCCACCATACACGTGTGTGAGTGGTATGATTGACAAGATTGATTTTTGTGCTTTGGAGGGTCGAGAGGCGACAGCGGGCTAATGATGAAATATGTTCGGCGAGGGATCGCACGCAACCCCGTTTTAAAAGCGCTGGACACATATACACACGAAAGTGCGTAGGGAACTCTAGGGACACGCTCTGAATTATTTCACTTTGCGCTTGTTATCGCCCCCACCACGACTGTCCCTATCCACCTGCTATACATTCGATTGCTTACCTGCAGTTCTTCAAAATTAAGATATTGTTAATCAAAGGAACTATTGTTGCTACACACAATTTTTTTATGAACCCAAAAAAAACTGAACTAATACTTTTGCATTCAGAAACGTTAATCTCAACGAGACAAAAAGCCAAACATCTTTCTTTGATAAGATAAGAAGTGCGAATGCAATCTTTCGCCTATTACTCTCAACTTGTAAACATAGATATGTACTCATGAACTTTCTCAATTCTCCATTAGCTATTAGTTATTCAAATGCTGATCTTAATGTTATATTTTGTTGATCATCAGACTTTGCTACAGTGATGATTAAAACCCAGCCGACATTAAATCTAACAAAATTATGAGTACAAAAAAATATTAAAAATTATATTTTTAAGAAAGAGATATTAAAAAATTGTAACTTCCGTTTAGCGGGTACTTGCCATTATTTTATATTTCACAATTTTTAAAAATACAAGTGACAACCCTGACTTAATGATTTTATATTTGTCTGTATTTAATTAATTTATTTTTTTAGAATATTTTTTAATTTTTAATTTAAAACCAATGTGACAACCATGGCATATGTGTCTATAACACTAATATAGGGCATTTTATTGTATTCAATTAATAAATAAATTATTTTTTAAATATATATTTTATTTTTATATTTTTTAATTACTGTGTTTTTCTGGATAAATGTCAGTTAAAATGTATTTTTGATACAGTTTTTGATAAAAAATGCACGGCCGTATTAATAGTCCGCGGCGTTTAAAAGGTTAAGGAACATTGAAAGTTAAAAATGCTTTCTCGATTTGTGTGAATTCTTATAATAAATGTTTGTTTGTCTAAAAGCAACCGATTTTGACTTTTAAATATTTTTGTTCCATGGTATAATATGCATATTTAAACCCTACATCCTTCTATTTTACTTTTAGTATCCGCACCAGTTTAAGCCCCGAATTAACCATTCCTAACCGAAGTTCTTTTCGCAGATGGGACACCACGGGATGGAGGGTCTCGAGATGCTGGATCCGATCACCTCCTCTTCGATGACAACCCTGGCGCCCATGTCCGAAGGCAGCGGAGCGCACCACCAGCTTCATGGGTACGGCGCTATGAACCACATGATGTCCCACCACCACCACAGCGCCGGTCTAGCCGGAGCCGCCGGTCACCATCCGGCTCACCACGCAGCTCATCATCCAGCCGTTGCAGCAGGCCTTCATCCAGATACAGACACGGACCCTCGAGAGCTGGAAGCCTTCGCGGAGCGCTTCAAGCAGAGGCGCATCAAGCTGGGAGTCACCCAAGCGGACGTTGGCAAAGCGTTAGCCAACTTGAAGCTGCCCGGAGTGGGAGCTCTATCTCAAAGCACAATATGCAGATTCGAGAGCCTCACTCTATCTCACAACAACATGATAGCCTTAAAACCGATCTTACAAGCGTGGCTGGAAGAAGCGGAAGCGCAAGCTAAGAACAAGAGAAGAGATCCAGACGCGCCTAGCGTGCTTCCAGCTTGCGAAAAGAAACGAAAAAGAACTTCGATAGCGGCGCCGGAGAAGAGAAGCTTAGAAGCGTACTTCGCAGTCCAGCCGAGACCCTCTGGAGAGAAGATAGCTGCGATAGCCGAGAAACTAGATCTGAAAAAGAACGTGGTCAGGGTGTGGTTCTGTAACCAGCGCCAGAAACAGAAGCGGATGAAGTTCGCCGCGCAGCACTGACCAGGCAACAACGGGGGGGCCATCTTGGCATACCCTGGCTCCGGATACAACTACTAACTTCGAATGCAACCTAGCATCGCAGTGACAACCGACCTAAAATTCGGAACCAATTTCGCTCACCGGGGGAGGGGAAAAAAGACAAAAAATAAATATATATACATATATAAAAGTTAACAAATTAAAACTAAATAAATAATGTCGTAAAGTAAGTTTTTTACTAATCGTGAAGATGGAACGTGTAGAGGAGCCATTATGTCGTAAACTGACGTAATAATGACGCGTGTACAGATATTTACTAAAATATATATTAACGATAATAAATAAATCAAATAATATAAATAACGATAATGAAAAAAGGTACAATTTTCAATAAGTAAGTGTAATTTAATCGACAGTAACGATTTTCCTTTGACGTATTAATAATTTTATTTATTTTACACTTATTGATCGATCGATGAAAACTTTTAAAAAGTATCTAACGTCATTGAATTGATATAATTTATTTTTATATACAAGATGGTCTTAAAAAATTATCGGTTATCAATTAACTAATATTTAATGAAAATGCAATATGGATTGTTTATTTCTTAAAACTTGGAAGACAGACTAAATATCAAGCAAGTTCACGCAAATTTTTTTGCCACAACGACAAAACGGCTACGACAAAAAATCCAGCCGACATTAGATCCAACGACAAACAAATTTTTTTTAAAAGCGCTTAAAAATCGACGAATAAAGAGCGACAGAAATTTACATATCAACAACATTAATTACATATTTCATAAATCCAGTAATCATATGATACTGTTAATAATAAAAAATCTGTTGATAAATGGATAACACAAGTTGATCGACTTTCGAAAATATTTTTATTTGAGGCTTTGCTTTTTGTAAAATTATGACGTTCATCTTCGATTAAAAAAATTTGACACTCTCACGATAAACTTTTTACTTATATTTAACTCAATTTATTTTAAGCACTCTTAAAAAAATCATTTTGAATATTTTATTTGTAGGCCTAATGTCGTGTGGATCAATAATCAGCTGGATCTTTTGTTATGGATTTATAATCGTACTACAGTGGAGCTTTTTTCGTGTCACAAAATTTTAATGTTGATTTTATTTTAGTTAAAAATATATATCTTTGGCGTTGAACCATCTTGTATGTTTTGTTATTTTTATCATCGTCTTATTTTAATTATTGTTTTTATAGTTTGTATATAAGCGTTTTGCTGTGATCGAATAATTACGCAATCATTTTATATCGATTAAATAATTAATAAATAAATTTAACAAAAAAGAAACGACAAAACGGATTTGAACAAAATATTTTTATAAAAAAATACTAAAACATATACGTATGTTTATATGTATGACGAAAAGTCTAAAGCCAGATTTTCTTTATAAGAAAGCAAGAAAAGTATCATCATTATATAATATTAAAAAAAAACGAAAGGTATTTTTTTTTATAACAACTAATGAAAAAATAAAATATATTATGATTATGTTCTCTATTAAAGTTATCTAACATCGCATTACGGTTTCACATATGTCACACAAGAGTCACGCGACTAATAAAAATATCGTGTAAAATTATGAAACGATCGGCTTAGTTTCGCATATATACATATGTATATAATACATAGTTCATAAATGGTCTAGGTACAATAAACATAATATATTATATACATTCATAGTTATTTCTAATGTAAATATGTGATTTTTAAAATTGCTTCGTAACTTGTACATATGATTATTTTCCAAAAATAAATAAATATTATAAAACACAAATAAAATCGAACGATCGTTTTTTTTTAATAAAATAACAAATAAAATTAATATCATAAAATATAATTAAAACTCACGTTATTATTAATGACGTGCTAATGTGCGTGACGCGTTTTTCTAAAAATCTATTAATTTAATTTAATTTACAAATATAGAAACGCGTCAAAAAAGTGCAATATTAATTAGTTAATTAATTAAGTTTACGAACGGGTTAAACGAGTGTTCTACGACCTGTTTAATTCGGGATGTGTGGTGAATAAAATATTGACAGAGTCGTGTAATGCTTGGAAATGTAACATAAGCGTACGGTGTAAGCAATAAAATAATATTTTTATTATATTATATAAAGAGAAAAATAAAAATTAATGTTAGCGTCAACCGAACAATACAGAGAGCGATACTTATTATTATTAATAATACTAATGTTTTTACCTATGTATCGTACGAGAGTATTATTATTATGTATATTACACGAGCGTTCGCAGACATTGAGTGAGCGTTCGCGATATTCAAAATTCAATATAATAATAATAATTTATAATACTTATTAAAATCAACTCACGGACGTACTGTGGTTAAATTTTATTTATACTTCGTATTGTTTCTTACGGGACCATTGGAACATTGTACATGTATGTATATATACTTATACAATTATTATACAGAACCGTTCTAATGAAAAATTTATAGGTCTAAAGATAGGTCTGAAAATAAAAATTTAAAATTTAAAAATAATTGTACATAAAAGTCTGAGTTTTTCAATTTATTTTGATAAATAAAATGCAATATCATTAGAACGGCTCTGTATATTTGTATATATTTTATATATATATATTGTACATAAAATACAACCACCATTAAGCCTTTCGTGTATTGTACAATTATTCTTGAAAATGTATAATTTAATCAAAAAGTGTATGCATCGGATTATGTTTTATTCCATACGAAATTAAATAGAAATTGTTTTTTTTACGTCTTTGTGTATATAAATTAATCATATTTATTTTATTTTTTATTGTTAAAGTATTTCTAAGTATTTAATTTCGTTGCTTATTTTTACTCCGATTATGTATGTGTTTTATATAAATATATATATACATATATATTACGCTAACAATTACACAGGGTAAAAGACCACATATCACACAAGAATATTAGAAGTTGCACTACTTAGTGATCGTAGTTTCTATTACTTTTAAACGAAAATGAAAAAAAATAAAGAAACACGCAATTAGTTCATAACACCGATAAACTCTGATAAGCCTTTGTAATATAGAATAAAAAATGAATAAAACTAAAAAAAATAAACAAATAAAAAAGTAGGACATATTTCTTAGAGCTTATCATTATTAGTCACAATTCATTAAAAATAAATAAAAAAGTATTTGTAGCGACGAAAATGTTTCAAGTTTTTTATTATTACCATTATTATTATTATTGTCATTATTGTGTCATTGATCACCAATTTAATTGTTGATGTTTGTTATTTATTTAGTTTTGTTTAATTTTTCGTTTTGTGTATCGTCAATGTAATTATTATTATTAAATTGTACGATTGTACAGCGAAAGAGATTTGTATAAACATAATTATTTTATTTATTAAAATTATGGAATTCATTATAAAACGTTATTGTAATTTAGAATTCAATATTATTCATGTCATTTTAAACCAGACCATTCCGATTTAAAATAAAAAAAATAATAATAGACAAGTCTTATTGTTTTATTACCACACATCCTATTGCTACAAGAGAACATTTTTATGACACACATTTATTTACTTAAATTAAAGTAAAACCATTGTGACCTAACAGGTTACCTGAATGGTCAAAAAAATAAACAATACACCGTAATAAAATTAAAAAAATAAATGATAAGAACTGGACCAGCTATCCAAGGAACATTTTTTTAACTTTTTCGATTGTTTATTCAGAGATAACAAATTTATAAATCTTGATTTTAGAGTCATAAATAACTGATAAATGCGTTCCTTCGAATATTTATCGCAATTATTGTACATCTATATGCTTTTAAAAATAATTACAAGATCTTTAATGATAGTTTCTCTAGTCAAAATGTTCCACGGAGATCGTAAGAATAATCTAATGACGAACGGGAACATTTTAAATGATTTGCATACAGAAAAAAGTAGATTTTTTAACTGCCATATTTATCTCATAAAGATGAGGAACCCCCGGAGGAATGAAAAATTATTTAAACAATCAGGCACCATAGGTTACGGACATTACGGAAGAATAACCGAGTTAAATCATCCGATCAACTGAGAAGAAAATAAGAAAATATATTTAACACCTTAGTTACTACTAGCTAAAGGTAAGAACGTCATATTTATTTTTATATTGTTGCTACAAATATAATATTAAAAAGTAAATTTACAATTTAAGCCTTGTCTCTGTCTCAAATATATAAATGTCGTTATTCTACGCTTGTATTCTACATCAATGGTCAAAAAGCGAATAACCGCCCCTTGTATGTGTGCTAAGTTAATTTATAAGCGCTTTGTTATTACAACTTTGCGGTCTTGAAATATTGATAAATGAAAGCCACGAACGAAATAATTGCATCTAGGCTCATAATATTCACCCTTCGGTGTGCTAAGTTTACACAAGAGTAAACAAGGTAATAATACGGTAACATTGTAGTGCTGTATTTGTTGGCAATCACTGAATCGGCTGATGTAATTAATCGTATAGTATCAGAAGCATCAACGATAGATTCTATACTATATATTTTGGCCATATGTGATGAATAAATCTACAATTACAGTCCCAAAGCTCACAGGGTGGTCTGAAAGTAGCGAGCACCCTTCGCCTGACATATGTCATAATTGTTATTATGTTTATACACATTTTCTGTTTTAACGATAATATCATAAAGAATATATATTACATATGTATGTATTATATATACTACGTTACTAAAATACATTTTAAATCATGATTTTACGTTTATAGTGTGGCGCTCGTTTGCCACCCTCTTTGCCACTCAAAGCTTTTTTTTTATGTAAAAAATAGTGTGGCGACTTTTAATAAACAGACATTTTTCTCGAAACTACTTTAAAAACGGCTGTTCGAAACAGACAGGAAAGCGTAGTAAGACCTATCTAACAAATTATAAAGCTGAGACACGTCTGAGTGCTTCCGAGAAGATTTCTTTACCACACTTTAGGGATAACGATTTATGTGAGCCATGCAAAGTGGATTTTGAAACGCTAAGAGGACAGCGTGCACTTTTCTTTGGAAAAAACCAAGTCGGGGCGTTACAAACCCCAAGAAATACTTTAAACATTAATTTATTTATTTTAAGATATATTAAATAATCCTAAATTAGCACAAGCATAAATAAACATTGTCAAAAAAACAACACTTATATTTATTGTATTTATTTCGCAAAATATATGTTATTATTCTTTAATGTGCTTTGGAAAAATTTACGATGGCAGAGTTTTATATGTAAAAAAATTATTGTACATAAATCCGCAACTATGACCAATAAAAATAAATGTGAAATGGTAGGTGATTCGTTAGGTGTCCATAAACGGCATAGATGATTTAAAAAAAATAGAACAAGAAATTACGGTATCAAGAATAGTCCTGGAGAGATCAGCAAAAATTAATGATGATGTCCTGGTTGCAAAAATGGAAGCATATACTACTCAATATATCAATCAAACTAAAATAGTGCATAGACACATAAAAAATATTTGGAAGGTTTGGAAGCATATTGTAAGTGCTTGTTTATATTGAAGCTGAGTCACCTTTTCTTGATCATTTGATAACCGGAGATGAATGTATAATACGTAAAACTATTCGACACAATCTTTGTAAAATACAGTAGAGTAGCAAAACTTACCACGAAGCTGTAAAAAAAGTTATTTTGTTTGTATGATGGGATTGTAAAATGACTGTGCATTACGAAACTCTTAAATATGGACAAATAATAACAGTAGTTTTTTAACATAAGTCAAATAGTTCTACAACACGACAATGCGCGTCCCCACGTATTACAGTAAAATTGACTCAATAAAATCTAGTCGTGCTTTGGAAAAAAGTTATATGTAAACAATTTATACATAAATTTATTTTAAGAATCCGCAACTATGACCAATAAAAATAAATGTGAAATGGTAGGTGATTAATTAGGTATCCATAAATGGTAAAGATGAATTAAAAAAAATAGAACGAGAAATCACGGTTGAAGAATAGTCCTGGAGAGATCAGAAAAAATAAGCGATGATGTCCTGGCTGCAAAAAATGGAGGCAAATATCCAAAACTATCAATCAAACTAAGCTAGTGCATAGATACAGTAAAAAGATTTGGAAGGCTTGGAAGCATATTGTAAGTGCTTGTATATATTGAAGCTGAGTCGCCTTTTCTTGATCATTAAAAGCTAGAAAATTTTATCTCGTCCACTTTATTCTCCAGACCTTTCTCTTTCTGATTTTTATTTATTTCAGTCGAGAAACACTAACTAGACTGAGAATTAAATATTCAGAAAATATGAAAAGTAGGCTATCGACATATTTTAATGAAAGCTTTATGTTAATGGAATTTGAAAAGTGATTTAGATGTAGAAAAGGTTATAAATATATTAAAAAAATTAAATTTTAATTTATTTTCAAGTCTAATGCCCGAAAATTTTGAATATAATTTATTTTATTTAAAATTGTAAGTTTTAAATATATTTTGTTCGGACTTTTGGGTCAGAAGGTTTATTGAGCAAAGAAAAATTTTGTTGTAATTTAATTTAATATGTTGTGCAACAATTCAAAAATAGCGTCCCTTAGTGCATCGAAGAGAGAAGCGGCGGATAATGCGATCATACTGGGCTAAATCAGCCTCTTCTTGGTTGTAATCCAAGTTAAAGAACTCTTAGAGGTGCCTTGAGTTCTGAAGCGTATTCAAAAGAAAAAAATAAAAGATTCAAGTAGTATCAGAAAAAATATCCGAGAGGAAGTAATTTTAAGCATATTTTTTAGTCCTTGTCTTTTTATGATTTTTTTAAAAACAATAAAAACAATTACTTTTCCCCAATAAACACAAAAATATGCCGCTGTTTTGAAGATAAACAAAAATAGCACGTACCTTGTGATTTAAACTGTTATAATATTCCCCACGGTGTATTGCATTTTAGGAAAAAAATCCTTTTTTTCATTAAGGGTTTTACCTTGTTTTTTAAACACTTTATCACAAGTCGTACTGCCATTTTTAAAATAAATAGTATAAGTTAATCTCTAAATTGTTAATAGAAGTGTGGTTCAATTGATAAGTCCAACACAATATTGAAACATGACACACGCAAAGTTATGAACAACCTAGCAAATTATCAACAGTGCGGCAGGGTCGGTTTACCTAATGAATCTATTAAATTATTACCAGTTAATATCGCTCGTCACCGTTATGCCGATTTCCAAATGTGTCCAATACTGGACACATTTTGCGCTAACTAACCAAGTTAGTTAATGATAATCTCGTATCAAACCGTGCTCAGTCTAATCCACTAAAACTCACATCCAATATATAATATTACTTGATGTCATTTGAAATATAATTACTTGCGGTTTAGTACTATTTAGTAACATCAACATAGCATTGTGTGTTTAAAATATTGCATAGCAGATGTAGTGCAGATAATCAGACTTATTATGAATCGGGGTGACTATTACATTTTCACAATTTTTAATTCTTAAAATTATATTAAATATAAATATAAGAAAGTTCAAAAGAGCAATATTGTATCCTTTTAAAATATTAGACTTTAATTTACTAAATCCGTTTTTGACTCACAATAAATATGATCATGAACACTCCGAATGTTACTTATGTAAATTTAAAAATATTTAACAAATCCGGCAAAAATAAAAAAATAATCATGTTGGCAAGAAAAGAGAATTTCACAGTCAATTTATGGAATACATAAACATGATTTTTGCTATAGCTGAAATTAAAAATTATTATACGATATCTTATTTTTTTATAATAAATTTAATTACTTGCATTAAAATAATGTCGATATTATTAACAAAAAAGCTACTCCTTAAAATACAAGATTATAAGATATTTCGCTAAAGTTTTTATAAATACATCATCCTGATAGTATAAAATTAAAAAATGTTAATGCAATACTATTTATTGAAACCTTTACAACAACATATAATTACAGCAAAAATTAATCAAATTGTAAATTATATTAAAATAAATTTGTTATATCATTTAAATTGTTATATTTATGTGATATTTTAATCATCTTTGCTTGGGTCATGACACCATTTTTTTATATATAATCGCCAATTATTAAAATTATTAATTTTTCAGGTTATCGAATTTAAGAGATATTAAAAAATAACATGGTAATCATATGTAATTTAATATTTTTATACAAATTACTGAAATATAAAGTAAATTATTTTTATCTCTTATCGCAAATTCATACTTTCAATACAAACTGCTTTATCTAGAATTTTTAAGATTAATAACAAACATTAATTTATATTTATTTAAATTATTTTAGGACTAGGTTAAAATAATAATACACAAAAAAATATAATACAGATGCCAGCGTATTAAGAAACCGGATGGTGCTAGCCACATGAGAGTCGGATTATTAATTATTAAAGATTAATAATGTCTCTTTGGTATTGATTGATTATTATTATTAGTTCAGTGTTCCTCCTGCTGCTTATTTCAACACAAAGTACATATTAGCGTTATACGCTTCTCTTTCATGCCATGGTTTTCCTTTGTGCATGCCGTTTAATCGTCCAAAGTCCTCTCGTCTTGAGTTTCACCCTAATGTTGCATGCAATAATACCATGTTTTAAGCGCATAAAACAAGATAAATGCATTCCTCGCGGGACACGAGGAACACAGAAGATCTTTGGACGCCGAACCTCTCAAGGGAAACCAACTCCCCCAACCCCTGCGACTCCCTAACCCTACATCGAAAATGTATAAAAATCAAACGGCGCCGTTCATGGCGTCTGTGTGGTGTAAAACTTTTTTACGACCTTGTCTGTTGACATTTTCAACACTGTGTAACTTTGCCGTTTTTGAGGGGGTATGGATTGGGTATAACTCTTCCGCTTTTATATTTTACTAACATACTAAAATAACCTCGCTACGAATGAAGATGAACTTGCAGACTTGCAAGTGAAAGAGGAAATATAAATATATATGAAGCTTATAAGTCTTAAAAAATAATAATAGTCTGATTTAACGAAGAAGATTTTTTTATTCAATTAATACTAAAAAAAAACTATTTTATAAATTGAATTATGTGTTATAACTATCGATAATTTACAAGTAATTTATACTATTTAAATTTTCAACGACAAAATATCGCTTAAAGTGCATAAACAAATAATAACTCGATGAATTTTTGCTTAATTTTTATTGTATGATACTGCTTGATAGAATATATCCACTAAAATGGTAGAAGTATTCCACTATCATCGAGGACCTTGAAAATTAAATTGTGTGGCATAAAATGTTTTTTTTAATATATGACTCTGAATTGCTTTGACACTATTGTTTTTAATGTAAGTGTATTAAACGAAGTATTATTTTTATTAATTTATTTTTTATAATAAAACCGACCAACACAATTTGACAGGTTTTCCCAGTGCGCCATAATGGCTAGTTTACAAACAATATTTGTACAATTGAACATTTAAAAACCTCCGCCTAAACTATAATTAAACTAATTTACCGTGTTGTTGGGGGGTCTACTGTAGTTGTTAATGACAACACTTCATTGTGACGGATCGAATAGTATTTATTTAAAAACTGCCTTTTTTTTTAAATGTTTTTCTAACCGAAATTAAAAATTTTTTTTTTAAATATTACTTTAAATTGTTTTAATTTTAAGCGTTCACCAAAATTGAATTACACCTATTTTCTGTATTTAAAAGATAATACCAATCCACATTATTTATATTATATTTAAAATCCCTTTTATATTAAATAATAAAAATATTTTGCTACACATATTGATAAGTGTTTTACAATTTGAATCGATAAAATCAATTGCGTCATCCGTTCTTAAGCGCGCCAATACCAGGGATTTCCCTTAGCCGTCAATAAATTCACATAACGCATACGTTAGACAAACGTACGATCTAACGGTTAGGCGTCTTGGCACGTCACACGTCACACGGAACGACGTCTCGCGTCTCGCGTCTCTTTCTAGCATTCACTCGTCTCTTTCTAGCGTCTTGCTGACGTCTTTCGAATGATCGTCCAAGCGGTCATGGAATTGTCGGCATATTTGTGTTCAGCATTTAACGAATTAGTTCGGTAAGTATTATTTTCGAGCTGAATGTGTTGTAAAGAAGCGGTAAGAGCGCTCATATTTGTGGTGAGCAAAATATGCGCGCACGCCGATAACGTGCGCGCGATGCAGCTACATCCCCACCCCCGCGGTACAGCGGCGTATGAAGCGACGCCTGTGTGGTTTTGTGGAACTGAAACGTCATCGTGACGTCACTAAGATGCTCTAGCCTGAGTATTGTGAATTCGCTAACCGTCAGATCTGGTTACATACGATATTAAAAAATATATTGTTATTAAAAACTGACGCTACAGCACAATCGATTTTTAATCAAATTTACTAATTAGAAAGAAACAATAAACAGAAAATATCGACCACATAATCTGTTGCTTTAGACCAAACGTGGACAGTATGCGCTTTAAAAATATTAATAATTTTGATACCTTTGTCTATTTTTATTCAAAAATATTTTGATTCATATTTTTATTAGAGTAAATGTATTTTGAACTTAGTATTATATATTTTAATAATTAATAAGTGCAAAATGTTCACTGTAATTAAAATTTATAATAAACTAAAAATATTAAAAATCTATCATAAACTTTAAATATTTTAAATCCATAATAAAATTGGTTGAGAAACATATTTTGAATACATCTTAAAATTTAATTCTGAAATTTTACAAATATTTTAATTAGTGTTTTACAATATTGAATAGTTTCCTTTTGAACGTATCAATAAATGGGAATTTTGCATTGCTATATGTTTCTACTATTAGTAGTTGGTTGTTAATTACAGCACTTTACTACTGTCTGTGTGCCCTTTTTGGTTGGAAATGTAATTTTTTTTAAGGAAATTTTAAAAATTATTTAAAAATTATAAATTTAAATTGCTAATGTTCCCAAAATTTAATTCAACCTTTTTTTCTGTAACGAGAAGCTAATACAAATTCACATTATATGTATTATATTTAAAATCCCTTATAAACTAAAAAAAAAAATATTTAAGTTAATAAAATATTTTTTTTAGAACTTGATGATTTTTCTACATATTTGATACGTGTTTCACAATTTGAATCGATAAAATCAATTGCGTCGTTCGTTCTTGAACGCGCTAATACCCGGGTATTTCCCTTAGCCGTCAGATCTGTTTACATATGACACTTCCAACTGTCAAGCGCGCGCGAGGATACAGTTTAGTGCGATTAAATAAACAGTGAAATATGTTATAATCACAGCATTTGTGTGAGTTGAAGATGATTCCAAATTGTGTAGCATTGGAATTATAGACAATATTAAGTTATGAGTGTGCCAGTAAGTGTTTGGTTATATGAATAATATATCACGGTTATTCTAACAAAATTACTATTGACTTTCTAGGATCTAATATTAAAAGACAAACAGCAGTGATTTGGCAATTGAAGATATACATGCCAAAGTTAATTAAACATATTACAATGGTAGTAATAATGAAAAATATCATATTTGTGGAAACAAAAAGTTACTTTTTACCCACTATATAGTATAGTTTAGAGTTACTTTTCAAAAGCAATGAAAAATCTAATAACATTTACGCATGTCAAACAATTAAAATATTATGTATTGCACCAACTTATCGCTTCAAGAAGAGATGCCAATCTACGTGTTTAATCATCTAGGGTAATTATTTTTTAGTTGTCGTTTAAATTTTATTTATGGATTATATTAGTAGTAATAATGCGTTTAATGTTTGACTCTTGATAAAGGTCTTATTATTTTTCAGAAGTAATGATACAACGACAACGACCTAATGCGACAACGTAGAATTGGAATTTATAAACAAAAAGTGTATTATCTCAAGTTGAAGTCACTGTTAGTAAGTATTATCTTTTTATACGTAAGTTTGATGTAACTGAATATCTTGAATTTAGCTGTTCCGTAATAAAAATGATAGCACAGAACAAAAATTTATTTATATTTTGCCACATCGGAACTAAAAATAACCCACTATTAGATATTTTGGCTATCGATTATTCAAGATATACAATCACATATTTATAATCATTGTAAAATGTCGTCTTATTAGATAGCATCCAAAAAACCACACGTTTATAAACTGGGCATTGGCTGATATATTGCGAAGTCGCTCGGAACGGAACGATCAAGGTGAATTATTTTTGATTCAATAATGGTCTAAATTTCTAAACCTTGGTGTATACAACAACTCACTTAATATCCTAAATGTTATTACTATATGACAAATATAAAATTAATTACAATATTTGTCATATCAAAAAATGATTATGTCATATTACAAAATAGGGCAATGAGAGTAATCTTAAATAAAAATAGATTAACTAATTGTAAAAGTATGATTGATAGATTAGAATGGTTGAATGTTCAAGAAATATTGAGTATGAATGTTTTAGTATTTATATATAAGTTAGAAAATAATATGTTACCAGAATATTTTAATAAGTATTTAATAAGAAATAAAGATGTACATAAATATAATACTAGAAATAGAGAAAATTTAAAGATAATTAAGTATAAGAAAACGAGTACGGCTAGGGGAGTTACGTACGGAGGTTTTGATTTATATAATAGTCTTCCAAGAGAAATCCGAAACAGCAAAAATATAACGGGTTTCATAAATGGAATAAAAAAACACCTTCGTACATATAGAAATAAATTATAATATTAAGTCTTTATTATTGTATATTTTTATTTTTTCTTTCTGTTATGTATTTTTAATATATTTTTAATATATGTTTACTAAATTTGTTAGATGTAAAGATTAGCTATTAAGCTAAATAAATTAATAAAATAAAAATAAAATAAAATAAATAAATAATATCACTATCGGTACTATGTGTGAATATTGTGTTTAGATTTTAATTATTGTACATAGTGTTCATTTTTCATAATTATGTTTCAGAAACTATGAGGGAATAGTAAGATGATATACAGAATTGGAGCCAAATTTCTTCACCTAAATAACCACCTGCATCGTAATCATTGTCACCCGATCGACGTGAAAGATAGTATCTCCAAATATCAATAGATAAAAAATCACATTTATATGGTTTGATCAACATTAACTTTCAATCCTCGTACGTACTAAATATATGTTACATATACACGTTTATTTGCAATTTTAATAATCATATTCAGTCAAATGTAACTAATATGTGCGTTAAATCAGAAGCAATGATTAATTTTATATATTGTAAATCAAAAAATCCGTCAACGTAACTCTGAATATTTCATTACAGATTGTTTTATAATTGTTTATATAGCTTAATCAGTGTATACTTATAATCCTTACACGTATTATGTATATATTCAATTTTCATAGTGAAACGTATCTATTATAGTTAATTTGCAATCCGAACATTTATATTCAGTCAAATTGAACAACGCGTATGAAAATTTTTAACACATTACTGTTGGCCACCTTGTTTTATAATTAAATGCTGATTTTTCATTGATTGAGTCTGAGCTTTTAATTAAAAACAATGAAATTCAATACTTTTAAGATCAAGTTGATTAATATTTTTGTATATACTACGATAAAAACAACCTTAAATGTATTTTTCTTTTTCTTTCACTTAAATTGTAAAAGGTTTTTTAATTTTTTCATCAACGTTTTGTTTTATAGTATTATATTTTATCAAATTGTGGCTAATAACCAATTGTAAACATGAAAATTGTTATAAACTAGTAATAGGTATATTATATTTAATGAATATGTTCAAAATTATTTTAATCATTAAAATAAACGTATTTAAAAAAAGTTAGATTTTCATTTAACATTCTATCATGTTCACTTAGTAAAGTTTGTCTACATTTTACACTTATATAACTTTAAAACTATATCTGTATTTTATTTGTGATTTATTTAAGACCGTAAGTATTCGGTAAAATATATGTATTTTTAACGTACATAGATAAACGCATATTATTTTGGGATATTATTTGTATACGAGACAAGAGAAACGGCCTGAGCAAACTTTCCTTTGGAACTCTAGCTATGAGGTGCTTTTTATTATATGAATCAATATAGCTTCTACTTTTCAGGTATAGTCATATTCAGCGTAGCAGATTTGTATTTGTAGAGTTTATGGATCAAACCGTGTCGAAAGCTTTTTCTATATCTAACATAACTATACAACTATCAAATTAGTATGTTAATTCTTTATTAAAATTGAATTGGTTGTTAATAATTATATCCATCACCAATTACTTTAAAGACGTAAAGGTTATTTTTTTGAATATTTTACTAAATAATATATTTAACTGCCCTGAATTGATCGGTGTGGTTAATTTAAAAGTAATTAATATTTCGATATTGATTATAATAATTTCAAAAACAATGAGTTCCACGTTTTAAAAATTACGCTGGCTTTTAAATAAATATTGTCAGAATACATTTTCTTTTCTTAGATTAATATCAAAATAATTTGCAGTTTTAGAGCGAGCCGCAATATTGCTATTATGGGCTTAGGATTTTATTCTAGTTGTAGCAAGTACATAAAATATCATTTTATCGAATCAATAAGCTACAGGAGAGAACCTTTGAAAGCAAGAAAATTGAGTGAATCCGCCTTTACGGGACACTTGGACCGCGGCCTGTCCCGGCTCTCCCGGGACGCGCGCGTTGATTAATCAAAACGCGCGCGTCCCGGGATCTTCAAAGCCCGACGCGCGATTTTAAATTGGCGTGTGAATAATTAATTGTGCAATTAATCAAAATTGTGATATCGGACTGGTGGCGGGAGCCCCCACAGGATGTAATATCCCGCGGACTTGTCGTTATCCGTCCCGTCATAATGAAACGTTAATATATCATGAGAAGGCAGTTAACTTCATACACGACCTCGGCTCTCCGCAAACGCCTATCCGTCTCAGAGGTGTGCGACCCCACACCTATGTCTAGGTGTGTGTATATATATATATATATATATATACTATACATGGTGCGACTGAGGAACCAGACTTTATCGGAATGGTCTGTACTCGGACTATGAATATATTTCAGCGTCGAAGACATGACAAAAAATAAATCAGTAATGATCATCACTTTTCTCATAAATGCTAGTTAATTATAAAAAGGTTATCTGAAAATTTTGAGTATCGTGTCACGACAAAAGATCCAGTCGACCATTGATCCACACGACATTACGAGCAAAAACACTATACAGTATACGAACGTGCTATTTGGGTGCGTGTAGTTGGGGAGCTAGAAAATACTCACACATTTTTTTTACAATACGTACATACGAATCAGGCGCGTGTAAAAAAACGACGTTTTGTTAAATACAAAGAAGTACACAGGGAAGATCAGATTGTATAAAGCCCTACCCAAGTCTAGAAAGGGTTCTAGATCGCTCGGAAGAACGTTTAAAAAAAAAGACATGGCAAAGTCGATGGAAAGAAAAAGCTCAGGAACATGGAACATAGCAGAACCTTGTCTTAAACTCGACTCTAATAAAAGAAACAATGTATTCACACGTGTGTTCGTGTGTTTGTGTGCACACTTCAAACACGATTCGCGTATTACGGTGGTAGGGTTGATGTCTAGGGGTGGGGGTGTAACTATCAAATTAGTGTATGTGATCGCGTAATCCCCGGCCGAAAGGGCTCTCGCAGTACAAAGTGGTCCGCACTGAAAGGGTTAGGGTTTATTATGATTGCGCTCATTAATATTTCACAGCTCATTATGTGTGTTGAGCGTAAGAAAGCCATATCCAGCAGCCAGCTACACACAGATTATAGCCAAACACATCACACACAGGTTGCGTTATAGTTTTTGCCTATCTCTCTCTCTCTCGCGTACTAACCCCCGAAACGCAAATCCACCCCTATACTGTATTATTATTCATATGTAATATTATAATAACTTGAAACTGCACTAATGAAAATTTGCTGTGTTGGGATTACACTGCGTCAATTTTATTACTTTTGGGATATTCTTATCCGATATTTGAGAAGCAAAAGCTGTTGATAATATTTAACAGTCAAAACAACAACGTAAATGCTGTAAAAAAATATATATACACCCATACCTCGCTATACGGCCGCTCTTTATACGGCCTAACGCTATAACGGCCCTCTTCAATTAAGGCACGTTTTCGATATACGGCCTAAAATGTTTCGCTATAACGGCAAAAAAACTTTTTTTCGATGTCGATTTTTTTAAAAATTTAAAAATAGATTTAATTTGCAGAATTTTGAAATGAAACGTGAAGCAGCTAGCGCCGATGAGGCCGCATCTAAGGAATATCCCAACATTTTAAAGGGAATTTTTGAAAGAGGGGTCATAAACCTGAACAAGTGTTTAACGTAGACGAAACAGGGCTTTATTGAAAGCGAATGCCTGATTGCACGTACATTTCAAAAACCGAAAAATCTGCGCCTGGTTATAAGGTGTCTAAAGAACGATTAACTTTGCTACTTGGTGCAAATGCCGCGGGTGATTTTAAGCTAAAACCACTTTTAATATATTTGTCCGAAAATCCAAGGCCGACTAAATAAAAATCAATTACCCGTCATATGAAGATCCAACAAGAAAGCTTGGATGACTAAAGCTACTTTAGAGGATTGGTTCAAAAATCACTTTTGCACAGAAGTGAAAAAATATTTGCGAGACAATAACTTAAGCAACAAGGCTTGGCTAATTTTGGATAATGCACCAGGGCATCCTACTAATTTATCCGAACTATCTGAAGATGTCATGATTGAGTACCTTCCGAAAAATACAACAGCTCTGATCCAACCAATGGATCAGGGTGCAATAGCCACTTTTAAGGCATATTACCTACGCCGAACTTTCCGACAACTTATAAGGGAAACCGATGGTAAATCTTCAATTAAAACATTTTAGAAAAACTATAACATCAAGGATGCTGTTGACAGCATCAGTGAATCATGGAAGGAATTAAAATTAACAACAATGAACCATGTTTGAGAAAAAATATGGCCAGAATGTGTAAAAAGTACTGATGCGGAAGTTAATTGCCTTCCTGAAATTAGGCAAAATATTTTGGATCTAGCACATGATCTCGGCTTTGAAGGTTTGAACGAACGTGATGTGCTTGATCTACTTGAAGCTGATAGGGAACCCCTTTCATATGAGGAACTCATTCAATTGCAAGCAGAACCGGCATTTGATGAAGAGACAGAGCCTGTTGTATTCAAACAGCTAACATCAAAAAAATTGTCAAAAGCTTTTTCCTATTTCGAACAAGGAATACACATCCTCCTTGAAAACGATCCTGACGTCGAACGTAGTGCTAAAGTTTCTCGAGGAATTAGCTCAGCCATTAGCTGTTATTAATCACTGAAGAACGAAAGAGACAAAAAGGCAAGACAAACATCGTTGGGCAATTTTTTTAAGCCAGGCCCATCCTTACCAGCGAAAAATGAGAACGACAGTGATCTGAAGGTTACAATTTCTTTATCGTCTTCAGATTAAAGCCATTTTAAAAAAAATTATATATGTATTCATACACATATTTTATGTAACATGAAGTTGTTTCATTTTTGTTTATGGATTATTGTTGGTTTTTGGAGTCTGTTATTATTTTATGTACAAATGTATGTACTTTTTATGTATGTATTTTTGATTTAAATGAAATTTTAAATGATAAACCATGTTACATTTTTAACAAATATGGAACCGATCATATTGAATTTGTATGAATTTGTATTAGAATAATTGATTCGTTATACGGCTTTTCGCTTAGCGGCCATATGTATATATGGGGGGGGGGGTGTAGGGGTTGTGTGTTTATCCTCACGTTTATGTACTTTGTAGTTTCCTTTGAAATAAAAAAAAATCTCCTGATGATGCTTAAGGACATTTTTGGCGAAATATCGAGAAACTTCAAATGACATGAACGCAAGGATAAACCACGTAAATATAAAAAAGAATTTGTGACATAACTCGCGTTAAAAATAAAAGAATATTTTTTATATAAACAGTTACTTGCTGCATTAAATTAGTTGATCGAATTAAATGTGTAACAATATAACAAGACAGTCGAATATTTTTAATACGCTCATATCCGCAGGATATATAGGAGATAAGCTCGTAATTTAATTATCGTGTTTTTTACCATTAAGAACTGAAATTATTAAAGTGCGTTTCTAAGATGCTTATTTATGCGATGTTAAGAAAAAGTGTATCATTAAAAAATAATTATCCTTATCTTTAACGAAATATCGAGAAACTTCAATGGACATGAACGTAAATATAAAAAATAATATGTAATACATTTTACATATAATACAATATCAATTATTATTTTCATGTGAAAAAATAATTAAATAAAAAAACTGTATATATCATACAACAACAAATCAAAATCCTTAATAACGAATAATACAACAAGATGACGTATTCAGGAATAGATATTAATGTAGATATGTTGCAGAGTAAATGTACGAAGATTATTCTGTAAGCCTGTTAAAGGTTGAAATCTCATTTTTGCTAAAAGCTCACCGTGGCACATGAGCCAAAGAACACATATAGTATACAATATACATATTAAAGTAGTGTTATAAACATCATAATGTACATATGTTTACGAATAATAATATAGACTTTATATGTTACTAGCTATATGTGAAATTTCGATTTTAACTTAATTTAATTGTTAGTGGCTCGCTCCGAGTTTTTTTAAATTAAATTGTTTAATGTCACTTTATCTTTTATATATTATGTTAATAATAGTATATTTTTTAATATGACTAAATGCGTTGGAATTGCATAGAGCAAATAAAAGAGGACGACCAACGACGACGTAATAACAATAAGTTGCCGCGAAGCGAAATTTTCACGATGCAGCCATTAAGGGGCCCGGACGCGCCTCCGCCCCCACGGTGGCCCCTTACGATCAAATAAACTTGGAATAAAAATATGCCCCTCCAGAAAGCAGGGGTGCGTCCTATTTCAGCCCCATTCTAAGTTTTAAGTAAAAATCTTTTACCTACCCTCTTCGTTTCTGTACCCTAAATTTTCATTCGTCTACACTTGATCTTGCTTTCTCTCTCTCTCTCTCTCTTTTCCTACTCAAGTTTATTTCAACCTGTGCTTAATTCTCTTGTTAAAACATAACTTGCTACGGAAAACTTTTAAAGAAGTAGCTTCTAACACAAAATAATATCATCATATTTACAATTTTTTTCATTGCTACATTATTTTATTAATAAAATTTATATTATATTTTACTAAAATAATAGTATTTTAAGAAAACTATTCCATGACGTGAATCAATATAAACACTTTCATTCTTAACCTAATACACAATCAGCTTAAATACCACGAGTGTATTATTTTTAATAAGTATTAAATCAGCCACACAAGAGCATCTTAAAAATTCAATATTTACTTTTAAACTGAGCAACTATAAATTAAAAAGCACAAATTTACATTTGATCCTTCCACTACCTGAGATCTAAATATATATTGTGGTTATTCGAAATTTTAAGCATCACCTTCTAACCGTTAAAAAATAAGATAATTTAAAAATATTTTTAATTTTAAAGATTAAAATTCTAATTAACAAAATAACATCCAAAAGATTTTCGTTCAATATTGATATTGGAGTAACACACGTGCGTCTCATTTTTCAAACAAAACTATAAAAAATTGAAACCAGAAAATAATTAAAAGTGTGTAGAAAGTCAAAAATTATTAGAAAAACTTTAAGCAAATCTGTACAAAGTTAAGAAAAATAAAGCCAATGCTATCTATATGAACATCTAAGATTAAGTGTTAAAAACTTTTTCTGCATATGCAAAAGACATCCCCTTCTGCGCCGCCAATTATGATGACGTACGCAATATGTTCGAGAGCATTCCATGGCAGCGTAGCCAAACTGGCGGCTCGCGAGCTAATTCATGTTTTCAAAATATTTTTTTAAAAAAGTTGATATTTTATTTAGATCGCGAAAGATAACTACCTCGTATAACACTAAAAGTCATATTGAAAGTGTAATAAAACATTAAACAGTAAGTTAAAGTAAATTAATACATAATAAAATCACATCCTCCTCAACTGGACCGCCATTCGATCAACCTAACCTCAATCTACTTATTCGTTCAAGATCACGTATCTGAAGCCGTTTCAGATATTATTCATACCGGAAAGTGATTACAGTAACATAATGGTAATAATAAAGTCAACTTACATAGGCAGCCTATCAACCGATCGTAGGAAAGCAGCAACTCAACACGAAGGAACGGGAGACGCCGAGGGAGCGGGCGGGAGTGGTAGAACGTGTTGCCAGTAAGACGTCTTTTAGCAACCACTTGCTCCCTTCTGCACCTACAGTACTGATGACGTAAGAAATATGTAGACGCCTGCGACGTCATTATGATGACGCCGCGCCACTTCTACTAAAATGCACTTTAACATAATAATCTATACCGCTACAAGTATACATCTGAATTATTCTGATAAATAATTTTACAGACATAATGAAAAACATAGTCAATTTACGTGGATATTATATCAAAATATTAACAAATTCAAACAAGAAAAAACCGGAAGTAAAATGAAAGAAGAAGATAGGCTTAAGTAATCAGATAATCTTTAAGCAACAATACATAAGTATATGTTGTCAAAATACCATGGATAAGTAGAGAAATGTAATAAGTTGAACACGAATAAAGTCTACTAATTCGTACTTTTAGCCTCAACGTAAATTTGGAAAATATTATCAGATAAAATATTTATCTGGAAAACTACTTTGTATAAATAAAAATGGACAGTAAGTTATAGTAACTAAATATACATAAGAAAAAGTCGTCCTCATCTTCCGTGCCACCACTATATCTAACCACAATTTTCACTTAATCGTTACAAGATCACATATTATTCATTCCGGAAAGAGATTACAGTAATCTAATGATAGTAATAAAGTCAACTTACATAAACAGCCTATCAAGAGATCGTGGCGGCGCAGCGACAGTGGGAGCAGTAGGGTGAGAGTGGGAGAAGGCGTTGCCAGTAAGACAGTCATTAGACAAGCACTTGCTCCCTTCTGCACCTGCAATTATGATGACGTATGAAATATGTAGATGTGGCATTGTGGAAAATGCTGTGTATGACAATCATAGTGGTAACACGTGCCACTATGATGACGCCACATCACTTCTACTAAAATACAGTTTAACCTAATAATCCTATGCCACTACTAATATACATATCTGAAGCATTTTAAGATATTGTGCTATTCCGATGAATGATTTTAGAGCCATAATGAGAAATATACAGTAAACTTTAATGGATAATTTATAAAAAGATTGAAAAATTCCAGCGACTTAACAAGAAAAAACCGGAAGTAAAATATAAGGTGGATAAGTTTAAGTAATCAGACAATCTTGAAGGAGCCATAGATATATATATGTACTTTGTTTTTGTAATAAAACATTGAACAATTAGTTATAGTAACATAATATACATAGAAAAAACACGTCCTCCCCTTCTGTGCCGCCAATTATGATGACGAACGCGGCATTATTCAGAATGCAATCTACCCTTAATCGTAATAAGATCACATATCTGAAACGGTATCAGATATTATTCATTCCGGAAAGAGATTAAAATTACCTAATGTTCATAATAAAGTCAACTTACATAGGCAGCTTACAAGAGGTCGTGGTGGTGCAGCGACCCAACGCGAAAGTACGGAAGGCACCGATGGAGTGAGGTGGGAGTTGGAGAAGGTATTGCCAGTACAGAAGCACTTGCTCCCTTCTGCACCGCCCAATCATGATGACCTATGAAATAAGTAGACGTGAAATCGTGGAAAATTATCACTTGCTTCCTTTGCGACGGCATTTTGATGACGCCACGTCACTCCTACTAAAATGCACTACAAAGTATACATATTTGATTTTAGAGCCATAATGAGAAACACAAAGTCAACTTTCGTAGATCATAAGATTAAAAAATTATCTTTATAATAAATATTAATCAGATTATTCTTAAGTCATATTGAAAGTGTAATAAAACATTGAACAGTAAGTTAAAGTAAATGAATACATAATAAAAACACATCCTCCCCACCTGAACCGCCATTCGATCAACCTAACCTCAATCTACTTATTCGTTCAAGATCACGTATCTGAAGCTGTTTCAGATATTATTCATACCGGAAAGTGATTACAGTAATATAATGGTAATACTAAAGTCAACTTACATAGGCAGCCTATCAAGCGATCGTAGGGAAGCAGCAACTCAACACGAAGGAACGGAAGGCGCCGACGGAGCGGGCGGAAGTGGTAGAACGTGTTGCCAGTAAGACGTCTTTTAGCAACCACTTGCTCCCTTCTCAACTGATGACGTAAGAAATATGTAGACGCCTGCGACGTCATTATGATGACACCACGTTACTTTTACTAAAATGCACTTTAACATAATAATCTATGCCGCTACAAGTATACATCTGAATTATTCTGATAAATAATTTTACAGACATAATGAAAAACATAGTCAATTTACGTGGATATATTATCAAAAAAATAACAAATTCGAGCGACTTAACAAGAAAAACCCGGAAGTAAAATGAAAGAAGAAGATAGGCTTAAGTAATCAGATAATCTTTAAGCAACCATAGATAAGTATATGTTGTCAAAATACCATGGATAAGTAGATAAATGTAATAAGTTAAACACGAATGAAGTCTACTAATACGTACTTTCAGCCTCAACGTCAATTTGGAAAATATTATCAGATAAAATATTTATCTGGAAAACTACTTTGTATAAATAAAAACGGACAGTAAGTTATAGTAACTAAATATACATAAGAAAAAGTCATCCTCATCTTCCGTGCCGCCACTATATCTAACCATAAATTTCACTTAATCGTACAAGATCACATATTTGATATTATTCATTCCGGAAAGAGATTACAGTAATATAATGATAATAATAAAGTCAACTTACATAAACCATTGAAGAAAAAATGACAAATATGTATTTGTTTTAGGGCCAAAAAACATTTTTTTATTATGTATTAAATCTATATTTATATAGTAAACATAAAAAAAACAATCAATACAGAAATATCTATATTGTAATTTTTTATATATTTTTTAATATTGTTTTAGTAAATTTAGAGCAGCAAGCCGAGCAGTTTTAAAGTTACTCGAGTCAAATAAAAAAAATTAAAGCGAAAATCTCGCCTTTATATAAAAGTTGGATTCGCCGACTTTTCGGTTTCCTCGGCAAAACTTTGACACTTGGACGTTTATGACAGGTATCAAGATAAAGGCAAGGGAGGACTGGCTTTTCTTTGTTCCCTTTCTATATAGATTGAAGCGTTGCCACTTGTAATTGACTTTCTCTCGGTTAAAACAAATAATTCTTATTTTTGTCATTCTCGAGAAAAGGATTAACAAAAAATAATAAATCAAACGGAAGATACGTGATTTTGCATTTTAAAAGACACAGATTTAAAAAATTTGTGTTGCAGATATATTCAGTTTTTAATTTTACATGTAATCAAAAGTCACTAATTCTTTAAAATAACCAAATTCTTTATTAATAATTAAATACATACAATAGTTAAATGTATTTATTTTAAGTTGTTAATTTAGATGTACAAATTTATTGATTACTTATAATTAGGTAGTAAATGTCATATTTATATTGAAGTATTACGGAATTTGCTATTTAAAAAAAATTGAGCCACAAAATTTACTTCAGTATATATTAAAATATATTTCGGTATTATTGCAATCCCCAAGCATAACCTAACCTAACCAAACCTAACAATTTTCCCTTTAGCTTTTTTGACATTATATAGGTTTTAAAGACATTTACTCAATTTAATTCAATTTATTTTTAAATTAAATTAAGGCCATCGTAACCTAATAGGTTACCCCAATGCGTCACGTTAATCGAAAACAATATTTGTATTATTTCAAAACACAAAAAAATATATATAATTAAAATAATACATACATAGAAGCAAACAAAATTAAATGACAAACGGGACCAGCTCCTCGTAGCTAACATAGGCGAGTCGGCAAGTGCGGACGTCACTACTTGAATTTTTGTTAATATTTTTTTAATTTTGAATAAAACAAGACAAAAATTTTAATACTTTTTTTAATTGTCAGTATATGAAAAAAACTAATCGTATATTTTCTAATGTTAGATATTTTTGCTATTTTATTTCAATATGATTCGATTTTTTTTAAATGAAGTATTGTGGAAAAAAAGAGATAAATGGAACACAAAGGATTGCAAGTGTGCTAACTCGAAGTTGCAAACGAACCCTGAATAATTTATTAGTAACGGCCGATAATTTGGCAACCATTGGACACTACACAAAATCGAGCTGCAACTTTAACTAACCAAACGGTTACACGCGAAACCTTTAAATAGCCGATGAAACCGTCCGTTTAATTTTAATTTCACATGTATGCAGTAAGCGGACAGACACATCAAACGCTACCCATCGACAAATTGAGCTCTGTTAGCATTGATTGAATACTTTCTAAGTTAGTATTCGGTAGTTAATAAATACAGTAATGTATGAACTAAATTATGAATATATATTAAAGTATTTTTGTATATTTACTTAAAAATATACAAGTTATAAAATGCACACCATTGACATATTCTCAGCTTAAGCGTCACAGTGGAAAATATTATCAGACACATTGTAATAAAGTTCTACTTGACAGTTTTATGTCGCTTTTTATAACTTTGCACGGAATCTTAAAATGCATAAATAATTTTATTCCCCGCAACTAACCAAAAATCCTAAATAAGTAAAACTTAAAATCAAGTTCGTATTAACCTAAGTAATATAAAGATAATGATATTTACTACTCAGTAGCTTTATGTTATATTAAATTATTTTGTATAGTGGTAACACTTTCTCCCCTTCTGCATTGCCAATTAAGATGATGTCATGCCCTTCACAGTAAAATGCATAATAACTTATATCTTCTTTATCGTAGCAATTTTACTATTAATGCAATATAAAATGGTAATACATAAATAAAAACAGAAATAATTTTAGAAAAATACATATAAATAACTCACTCCTAGGTGTAATACTAACAAATTAAAAAATGTATATAAGTTAACTTACTACTCTGTGCGGAAAGTCTAATAAGTCAAGATGTATTTTAAGAGGTTTAAATTATATGCTGTTCAATAATGTATTTATAACTTAATTTGACACTTTAGAAACATCATATACTGTTAATATACAAACCGTACTTAAACAAATTAGAATTGTTTTAGAACTTCTATTGGGTTAGGTTTGGGTTTAAACAACATATACGAAAAGTGCTTTTGCTATTTAAACTCAAAATTAACTTAATAAAAGTTCTAAAATTAAAGTTAGATTTGAAGTTAAACATTAATAGACGTATTGGAGTTAAACATAAATAAACATGTAACTATCAAATTAACTAAAATAGCTATTCTAAAAATTATATATTTTACTAAGCCAGTTAAAATGTATCAAACAATTGATTTTTAATTCCACTAATTAATATCAGTAAAACTGTATTTATTTATTGCACTAATGTTAAAAATAACACTTAAAAAAACCTTATTTTTAATTTTAATTATATATATTGCCCGTTGAGTTATAAATTGGTGAAGCGATTAACTGATGCAGCATAATGAAAACAGCAGTAAACTGAATATCTGGCGATAAATACTTCATCAAAAATGTACAGATTTAAAATTAATGAAATTTTTCAGTACTCCGGTATTTTATTTTGTAATACCATTTATATCAAATGTCGATTTTTACACCGATACCGGTATTGCAATTCTTAATTATAACTATATAATATAAAATACTAGTATCGTACCTTGCGGAATTGTAGTCATGACAAACACAGTTCGGTAATTATTGCACACAACGAAAATTCTGTTCATCGATGATCAATATCTATCATATATATATCAAAAATCATCTATCTTCTATAATATAATTGTTCTAAACCGCTTCAGCCTCCGGTTCCGGACGCTCACGTTTTAAAATGAAACATTATATGCTTGATTAAACAAAGGAAATATATTTAATTATAATTAATACAAACAATAATAGTCTTGACACAATGATTTTCGAGCCTCCGCTAATTTATTCTTTTGTTGTCGACCAATGAAAAATAAGCATTCAAATATAAAACAAGATGGCAGACATCGTCGTGACAACAGTTTTAATAATTTTATTACGCGACAATAATTTTCATTAATTCGCCATGTGCATTGTTCGATTCGATTGAATACAAATATTCGGATTGCAAATTAACTAGGTGTGTTATAACTATGAAAATTAAATATATACATAATGTGTGTGAGGATTAGAAGAATACATTGTGAAACTATATAAACAATCTTTGTGCTGAAATCTTCAAATTTTTAGTTCCGAGGCCGAAAAGTGAGTTTTTCCTTTTACAATACATAAACATTATCATTGCTTCCAATTTAATGCACGTGTACGTTAGATTTGACCGAATACAATTACTCGAATTTATTGCAAAACAACAGGTACGTTTTAAACATAAACATGTAATGTATACTTTGTAGGTATGCATATTGATCAAACCATATAAATGCTAGTAAAACATCTTTTTTATATATATTGATATTTGGGGATACTATCTTTCACGTTATGATGCGGTCGGTTATTTAGCTGGAGAAGTTTGGTTCCATTTTTGCATATCTTATTGTTCACTCGTGTCATCTCATTGCTCGCTCACGGCTTCTAAAAAAATAAACAATAATTAAAAGCTAAACACAATACTGACACATACAATGATATGACATAATAATTTGGCGAGGATGTAAATATTTAATCTTTTAAATTAATTTTATATTTGTCCTAAAATGTCAGTCATGGGCTCTTGACTTTTTGATTTTCATGTTTTCTGTGCCATATAGTAATAATATTTAAGGTAGTGAGTGAGTTTTTGTATACACCAAGCTATATATAAACAAAATAAATTAAAACCATTATTGCAGCAAAAAAATTCATTCCGAGCGACGACCCGCAATATATCAGCCAACGGACAACTCATAACTGTGTACTTTCTTGGATGTTATATAATAGATGACAATTTACAATAATTATAAATATGTGATTGTATACCTGGAATAATCGATAGCCAAAATATCTAATAGTGGGTTATTTTTAATTCCGATATGGCAAAATATGTATCTACGTCATGGTTTTTTAGCAATTTTTTTTCTGTTCAATCATTTCATTTTCGGTACAACCAAATTCAGGATATTCAGTTACATCAATCTTATGTAGTTTGTTCTTTATAAAAAGATAATACTTCCTGAAATGATTCACTTTTAGTTTATACATACCAATTCTACGCTAGGTCGTCAAATTGTTCTATCGCTGCTTCTGAAAAATAATTTTAAAAAAATAAGATCTTCATTAAGAGTTAACCATTGAATACATTATTACTTCTAATATAATTAATAAATTAAATTTAAGCATAATATAAAAAGATAATACTTGCAGAAATGATTTACTTTTAGTTTATAAATACCAATTCTACGCTGTCGTCATATAGGTCGTCAAATTGTTCTATCACTGCTTCTGAAAAATAATTAAAAAACAATAAGAATATATAATAATATCAAGAGTTGAACATTGAATACATTATTACTTCTAATATAAACCATAAATTAAATTTAAACGACAACTAAGAACAAAATTAACAGAAGTTACCGTAGATTGGCATCACTTCTTAAACTGATAAGTTGTACGTCGTATTTTAATGGTTCATTGCTTCTGAAAATTAAATGTAAGCGATACCATATAGTTACATCAAACTTACGTATAAAAAGATAATACTTACTAATAGTGACTTCAGCTTGAGATGATACACTTTTTGTTTATATATTCCAATTCTACGTTGTCGCATTAGGTCGTTGTCGTTGTATCATTACTTCTGAAAAATAATAAGACCTTTATCAAGAGTCAAACATTAAACACATTATTACTACTAATATAATCCATAAATAAAATTTAAACGACAACTGAAAAATAATTACCGTAGATGATTAAATACGTAGATTGGCATCTCTTCTTTAACCGATAAGCTGGTGCAATACATAATATTTTAATTGTTTGACATGCGTAATGTTATTAGATTTTTCATTGCTTTTGAAAAGTAACTGTAAACGATACTATATAGTGGGTAAAAAGTAACTTTTTGTTTACACAAATATGAGATTTTTCATTATTACTACCATTGTAATATGTTTAATTAACTTTGGCATGTATATCTTCAATTGCCAAATCACTGCTGTTTGTCTTTTAATATTAGATCCTAGAAAGTCAATAGTCATTTTGTTAGAATAACCGTGATATATTATTCATATAACCAAACACTTACTGGCACACTCATAACTTAATATTGTCTATAATTCCAATGCTACACAATTTTGAATCATCTTCAACTCACACAAATGCTGTGATTATAACATATTTCACTGTTTATTTAATCGCACTAAACTGTATCCTCGCGCGCGCTTGACAGTTGGAAGTGTCATATGTAAACAGATCTGACGGCTAAGGGAAATACCCGGGTATTAGCGCGTTCAAGAACGAACGACGCAATTGATTTTATCGATTCAAATTGTGAAACACATATCAAAATATGTAGAAAAATCATCAAGTTCTAAAAAAAATATTTTAATAACTTAAATATTTTTTTTTTTTAGTTTATAAGGGATTTTAAATATAATAGATTATATATAATGTGAATTTGTATTAGCTTCTCAATACAGAAAAAAAAGTTAAATAAAATTTTGAATAAATATTAATATTTGATTTTTTTAATTAAATTTTTTAATTTTGAATACAAAAATTAAAGGGAAAAATCGTATTTTAATGAGACGCATGTGCTTGTTTTTTACTGCATAACAAATTAAATATTGGTGCAATATGTGACACTGCTGGACGTAAAATCTCTTCAACATTTTTTAGCGATAAACGATATTGGGATTTAATGTGTTAAAGCTGAAAAAGTATTTTCACATAAATATGTAGTGTTGAATGGCAGAAGAACTTTTAATGCCATATCAGAGATTATGGGAAATTCAGTTCTAGTCCCCGATCCAGAATTCAGTCAAGCGCTTTTTTAGAAAATCTATTTTTAACTTTGAGTCAGTCGAAAGCTCAGCAAATTCCTCTTGAGCTTTATATGGCAGGTGATCAATCTCACTCAAGCCAATCAAAAATGGTTTTTGAATCCAAGATAACTTTTTGAAATCAATATTTGATATGAAGTATTTACGAAACTGTGTTTCTAGCGCCTTTATGTGACCTATAATAATTTTTGCGATAAAAGTTTTACAATGATTTTTTTCGATTATTAAATTGTCGATACTGGAAAACATTTCGAACGAATCCTTTTTTACCCTACTTTTCCAAATGTTGATATTTTTAATAAAACTTTCAATTTTATCATTCGAAGTAAAAATATCGCAATTGTTTCCTTCAAGAGACAGGTTGAGATCGTTTAATTTCTCAAAAATATCTGACAGATAACACAGCTTGGATAGTCATAGGTCTTTTAGAAAAAAAGCAGCAAGATCACATTTTTGTTCGGTTAAAAATATTTCGATTTCGTCCTTTAATAACAATAATCTTCTTAAACTTTGACCTCTTGATATCCATCTTACTACTGAATGTAATAATAAATTTGTATAGTGGAAATCCGTATCCTTACAGAGATTTGAAAAGAAGCAGCTGTTAATGGCATGGCTCTAAGTAAAATGTATAATCTTAACAGCATCCTGAAGCACATCGTTCAATTTTGGTGCTAATTTTTTTGCTGCAAGGGCTTCCCGATGAATAAGGCAGTTAGTAAAAGTTATATGATAAATAATGAGCAGCTTTAAAAAATGATTGAAAACCAATATTTTTGCCCGTCATCGCTTTTGCATTATCTGTACGTGAATTCATACTCATGTTAGAGCATTTTAGTTACGTCGCGATGACGTTTCACATCGACGCCGTTGCCAGTTCCACAAACCCGCACAGGCGTCGCTTCATACGCCGCGCAGCTGTGACCGCGGGGGTGGGGATGCAGCGTCTCACGTGCATCTTGCGCGCGCGCATTTTTTAAATATGAGCGCTCTTCCCGCTTCTTTATAACACATTCAGCTCGAAAATAATACTTATCGAGCTAATTTGTTAAATGCTGAACACCTGGATCAATGTCGACAAGTCCATGACCGCTTGGACAATCATTCGAAAGACGTCACCATGACGCTAGAAAGACGAGTGAATGCTAGAAAGAGACGCGAGACGTCGTTCCGTGTGACGTCACAAAGACGCTCTAACGCGTTATGTGAATTTGTCATCTGTACATACTCCACAGCAATTTTTCCATTCTAAACGGTACAGAGGCCCAGCGCTGTACCGAATAGACCGAACACGTGCAGTTGAAAAACATGAAAACTGTCATACTCTCCAGCCCCCGTCGTTATCCACGTGTAATGTTTGTGTGTGTGTGAATGTGATTCTTTCACAAATACACATATAGATTTTATAAATTAATTTATTTAAATATTTTACATTAATATTGCTTCATGTAAATGACATAAATATAAACTAAATTTTAAGCAAATCATTAATTGACATAAGTGAATTAGTTAGCGTCAAAAGTTTACGCCAAAGAAAACATTTTCACCCCTAAAGAGCTAAGATTGATGACCGTATCCAGAGGATCGCGGCTGCCGTGAGTAATTACTCATTTAGTTAATAATTTTAATTAATTCGGCTCGATTGCCGTTTAATGAAGACGTTCGTTACTCTAAGTTGGTGTAATTAATCTTCGGCTGTAGGGAGAGGGTTCTGGATACGACCATTATTCATCCACGAAAAACTTCACAACACATCAACCACCCTAAAGCATTACGAGCGGTGCTGAAATGTGAATTATTATTGGACTGCATTTTGTAATTGAGCTAGGTTATTATAATAGTTACATTAACAATTAGCTCTAGGATAAAATATATTATAATAAATTTAGTTATTTAAGAATCACTTAATTTTATTTAAAAAGTATTTTTATTACTGTAACAAAAATTTATTCTACTAAATAAGGATTTTAAGTTCGTTGAAACGGACGCAATGTTTTAGACCCTAGTTTTGAGTTCGTTCCCCTGAGGCGACATTTTAAGGAAGGTGTCATTCTGTGGATAATGTAATTCCAAATTAGATAAAATAAAAATCTTATCGGACTTGAAGGAAAAATAAATAGGTTTTTAATCGGTGCAATATTATAAATTTACGATGCAGATAGATTATTATTGGAAAATTTATAATTTAATATTAACTGAAACACTTTTGTATAATTTTAAATTAAATAATATACGTTGCAAAAATTTGCCACAATAATTAAAAAATAAATTTCATATAGAAAAATAATCTACGTCTGTTTTTTAGAAATATAATCTGTGCGATTTACCGTTTAACTAAATTGTCGAAGCACTAAAACGAACCTTCAGAGGAGTTTAATGCCTTGTACCCAAGAGTGTAATGATCTATACCCATTACTACTTAGGCTCAGATGAGTTCCCACAGTAAATTAATTTTATTGAAGTATATCTTATTTCTAAATTTATTAATTTTTTAATCATATTTCATTTATATGTTTAATATACATATAAGTTTTTATAAATAAATATCATATTATTAATTATGTTAAAAATAGTTTTTAATTTATGTTCGATTGACCGTCGCTTAACACATTACCGACCGGCAGCTTCACTACAAGACTTACGCTAAATACCGGCACCTTTTCGCAAATCTTCGCGAATTTTACCTTTTTTATTTAAATTTATGTATCTTTTGATACGGTCAGAATATTTCGTTGAATTTTTCTATACATGTTATAAATGTATCAATGCATCAATTCAAGTCATTATTAGTTGGTTCTCAACATGTGGTTCGACGGAAATAAAAATTAATTATTACATTTCCTTATTATTAGATTTTTAAAATGATTATCTTAACACAAACTTTGCACCTTCTTTTAACACGTTTAATGTTATGTGCTATTTTGACCAATTGGTGTTTTTTTAGACTGCCTGAAAGTCTCTGAAGTGAAGAAATAGTACAGTTTCTGGATGTCGAAGGTGTATCAGATGACATAAATTCAGCCACCATTTCTGAACCTCCCACTGTTTATGACGGTTCTTTGTCCTCTATCCAAAAGTTTGCGATGCTCATAAAATATTCATAAAATTTATTTTTATTATTTAAATTTACACTTTTATAGGCAGTAAATGCATTTAAAAGAGCCCAGTTGAAGTCAATGCAACCTTTTTCGTCCACTATTTTGTTTTTCGATATATAGGATAATATGAGAGGCACTGATTAGAGTCTCCAATAACTCGAACTATCAATTACTCGAGTATCGAATATTAAAATTTTAAAATACTCGAGTACTCGAGTACTCTCGAGTATTTACTAAATGAACCAAAATAGCTATTATTCAAAATCAGGCACATGTAAATAAAAAAATAAAAGTCTTATGTTAATTTTTACATTTATTTAACTGTAAAAACATATTTTTTAAAAGCAATAATGCACTGAATATCTCGAATTTATTAGTACTGCGAAGTTTTGTTTTTATTATTCCCGTTGTAGAAAAAACCCTTTCCGTTGCTGTTGATGTTGGTGTTATTGTCATCAACGCGTTGAATAAGGCTTCTAAATTATCTGTTCGCTTTTAATAGATATTAAATTTTTTGAACTTTCTTTTTATGTTCTCTTCTTTCCTTTCCCTTATTTTCTTCGACTATTGACAAAATAGCATTTTGTAATTCTTCTTGAATAGATTTTTTTTCTAACAATATACGATCTTCTACTCCTAATTCTTGCAAAGTATTTAAATTTATATTCGTTGAAAATGTATTTGGGTGAATCTCTTTCACTCTAGAGCTAAACGGTTCGCAAAGAACTGACTCTTCGAATTTCGAGTATTAATCGAGTACTTGAAAAATATACGAGTATACTCGAGTATCGAATACTCCATTACTCGAATTGGAGACTCTAGTACTGATCAGCCTGGTCTGTATTTATTATAATCTACTATAAGTCCAGTTTTTCTTTCCTTTTTTCCGATATTTACTATTTCCGAGTTATGTATTACCGTTTTCCGTAGTTGCAACAATATTACCAATTAGTAGTTAATTACAATATTAATTTTTTTTCAAATATATTTTTTTTGCTATTTCAACACTGTTATAAAAATTGTCCATATAAAGATGATGCCATTTGTATTCATTGTCTGATGTTAAATGTGATATTGAATCTTGTAACGAAATTCCAGGTCCTAAATATATTTTAAATTTCGATATGTATCCTGACACTAATTCACATACCATTCTTAGAATTTTAAATTAAATCTTCCACACCATGGGATCATACCCTCATCCAGAGATATGTTTTGGCTTGGTTTGTACATATTTTCGAATTTTTCGGAGATATAATCAATTATTTATTAGACTTTGAATAGTCATCCTACATTATCAGGAACATTTTCATTATTGGAAAAATGCAGGTAACGTAATATTTGATAAAACCTTTTTCTACTCACGGTGTTTGTAAATATCGGGGTTTCTATTAGTGAATTTATTGACCAATACAGGTGTAATGAGCCTTTTTTACCAGGCCCATTAGCAATATCAACTTAAATCAATTTTTTAATTCTGGTAACATTACATCCACCCATTTTTTAGATTTTATTTGCGGTTTGTATCTGTTAAAGTGTTGATTATGGTATCTATTCGTTTCTTCTGCAATAACAGGGAACAAGTTATCTCCAATAAAGTTTTTTGTCTTGTTAAGTGTTTTCTAAATATTTTTCTTGTTCATCTTCCTCATTCGATCATGAGCATCATAACACGTGGACGATTTCTTTCATGAACAGAGGACTCTGAATCACTATCTCTATAATTTCCATTGTCACTTGGAACATCTGTATATATTTAGCACTATATTAAATAACATACACTGTAATTATTTTCACGTAGATTTTACACTCGTATGTAACTAAATAACTATGTTTTATAAACAGTAATATTTTTCGAATATTCACTCGAGCACACGAAAACCAGATGCGCTTAACACGATAGTATAACTAAAACTGAATTCTTATCCATAAGTTTTTATGTGTATCGTGCTAATAATTTAAAAATAATAACTTGAAAAAATTCCCACTTTCTAAAAAAATGTGTCACTGAGATTCGGTATTTCCAGTAAGCCAGTAATATCTGACGGGAGATAATATTTACTCACAAAAAACATTTTGGAAATTCCTTATAACAGGATAGAAAAAAAACCAATAGAATTGTACTAATCTGACAATCTTGAGATTCTCAGTAATCCAATACTATCTAATGGTTAATGATATAATAATTTTTTAGTGTCTTGTACTTTTTATATATGTACATCGTATTTTTTATTTTATGTAATTTGACTTCATTTCTAAATAAACCCATTTACCTAATAAACTATTTTTAAATATACATATTTATATATTTGTATATAAACTTTTCTTTGTTTACACTGTCCAAAAAAAAGTATGCTGGAAAAAAGTTTTTAGAAATTTGAAAAAGTTTGAGAACCGCTCGTTAACTCAATTTAAATTATTTTTATTTAAATTCCTACATTACTTGTTTTTATAATTTTAAAACCATCAATCAATGTTAAAATCTAATAATAAGGAAATGTATTAATTAATTTATATTTTCGGCGAACTACATGTTGAGAACCACTTAATAATGACTTAAATTGATGCATTGATACATTTATAATATGTTTAAAAAATTTCATTAAAATATTCGGATCGCATCAAAAGATACATTAGTTTGTCTGGTAGTAAAACTGCCGGATGAAAGAAATACAAAATATATTTATAAAACCTTCGCATTTGTCTAAATATAATTAAAAAAAATTTTTTTCAAAATAAAATGAAAATTCATACATTTATTTAGTCATCTCATAAAAAAATCAAATAAAACATTTAACATATATTTTTAATTTGACATGGAAACGATCACATACACAGGACGCCAATTGGCGTCTGCGGTGTTTAACTTTCGGCACACTCAGGACGCCAATTGGCGTAAGTGGTAGGTAAGGTGTTAAGCGTCGGTCTTGACTTGCACCCTCAACTAATGCGCAAGAGTATTTCGCGAAGTTCGGATCTCTCCGTGTTTTTTGCTCGTACTATTTTCCTCGGTTCTTTTCGATCAACAATTGGATCGGAATCAAGGCTAAAATGTTCATATCGTCAATTTTGAAACATTAAAGCGTTGAATTCTCAAGTTTGAAATATCCGGCGCGACCGTTATAAGAATTTAAAATGGCGTCGGCTAACGACGCTTCTTCTGAGCGGGCGCCGTTCCTACGTTGCAATCCAGGGACGAGAGCTGCCGAACCGAGGTATTTAACACTTTTATTACCAGTGCAATTTTGCATGTTTCAGTATATTAAGGATGTATGTATATATAACATCGCAAAAGTACATATTTACGGGAGCAGGTACTGTGCTTTTTTCGTGAAATCCCCAAGCATAATTCGCAATATTGTTTTAAAATTTCAGCTATTTAAAAAAATAAACATAATATTAACCCATTAAAAAATATAAATAAAATTAAAAATATATTATTTTACTTTTTTTGTTATTTATGTTAAATTTTGCGGACACGATTACGACTGTAGTTTTATTCAGATTGACATAAAACTTGTTTTAAAAACAGATTTTGCAAATCAGATAAATTCGTTAGCCAGTCCGATTCGCCATCTTGTTTCAAAATAGCGGCAATCCTTCGGTTGCGTCGGTTAATTTCTTTGTAATTGTTCTCGTGCGCGTGCGCGTGTTCTAGAGGTGATCTTGAAACAAGAATTTGTGCGCGAAATTAGCCTTCTTCTCGTTATGTTATGTATAATAACTTAACGAAATTTTTTTAATATTGTAAATTAGCACAAATATTGTTTGATCTAAATTAATTCAATGCCATATTTTTTTTTAAATATACAAGGTTGTAATCTTTTATATCAGAAGTAATTAAAATTAAACGTAACTATTCCTAATCGTATTACAACGACTCAGGTAGGCATCTTTTTTTTATGGACCGCTGCATTATTTACACGCTTTCTATTTTTTATCCAAAACACACAGACGCATATATTTTATTTTGTGCGAAATAGACCGAAATATTTATTTATATAACCGGATGTGACATAGACGAAAATCCTAGAAACGAGCATTACCGCTTCAGTGAATACTCTTACGCGCATGTATCGCTTCTCTCTCGCATACATCTGTGTACGTAGACAATGCATTCACAAAATTATTGCAGCACGATTTTTTGTATAATTAAAAAAATATGTACTTTGTAATTGCCGAAATTGCAAAAATCACTCATATGTCCAAGAACATATTGTACAGCTGTGAACTTTAGTAATGATTAATATTTATTATAACAATATTTTTTAGTATAATTTAACTTTATTATACCTGATTTAAATGCATTATCTACAGCTTAACCCTTCCTGGGCGAAAAAGGGGCCAAAAAGTACCCCAAGAATTTGTTTTTCACTGTAACTTTTTAATTCTTACCATTAATAGACCCACATTTTATGTAATCCTGTAATTAAAGATTATACATAGGTAAAATTTGTTTTGAGTCAATTTCGAAATCGTATAACGGTTTAAAATATAAATTTGCGGTAAAATATCTATTATTTGTGAGTGACCGTCAGTTTTGCAATTCCAAGAAGGGCAGGTATAGAGGATAACATTTGGGCTCATTTGGGGAAAGTTATGAATGTGTCGACGGTCGGTTTTCATAATGAGTTAGAACGAGAAAGCTATATGCTGTTGGTATACCATCGCCTTCTCAGAAGAATCATTGTCTGGAGAAAGCCACGTGCTGGCAAATCAGTGTTTCCCTATCTTTTGCCGTGTTTCGTTGTTTGCAAAGCTGATTTTTTATTTTTATTTTTGTAATTCCATCATCCTATACCAGTGGCGTAGCTATGGGGGAGCGGAGGGGGCGGGCCGCCCCGGGCGGCACTTGCTTGGGGGCGGCATATTTGCGGTTCTTAACCCTGAATGCACTAAAATATATATAAATCCACGAATAACAAGAGCTTAATAATAACCAATTTATTATTTTAAGAAATGCTGATCTTATGACCTGGCAAAAAATGTATGGGGGGGGCGGCAATTTTAAGGATCGACCCGGGCGGCACATACCCTAGCTACGCCACTGTCCTATACCTTTTATTTCATGTAGGAAATATTATTATACATTTTTTTATTTTCTGTATATTGTATTATACGTATTTGGTGATTTTTTGCGGTATAAATTGTGATAAAATACTGGGATATGTCGTCCAGACAAGATACAGAAAGACTTTTAGACGAATGTGAAGATGATGTCAATGTCGATGAATCTTTTGACAGTGATATCGACTTTGAAGAGTTGGATTCAAATGCCACCGACGTAAATGATGTAATCGATAACGAAGCTGACGATTCTTCATCAAAAGATGATGAATTTACACCAGAAGACACCACGTTCATGTCAAGATCTGGTCTAGAATGGCATTCAACTCCACAATACAATTCCAGAACGCGAATCCAGAATATCGTAACATATTCTTCAGGACTTGGAACAGAGGCTAGCAATGTGACTACAATAAAGGAAACCTTTGCTCTCTTCATGACTGCAGCGATGATTCAAGAAATAAGTAGTAGTGGAGACTAATCGGGTCTCTAGAAATGACAATCAAGACCACGCCAACCAACCGTAAATAGAAGCATTCATCAGCTTATTGATAGCTTCTAGAAGATGCAATGGCCGTAGACTACCACTAAAGGAAATATGGACATCTAACCAGCTTTTTAAGTAATTCTTTTTTTCGTTTTGACTTTACCGATGACATCACATTGGTTTCATATGTTCCGAAAAAAAAACAATCGGTCACACTGTTGTCAACAGAGTTAGCCATGGAACTTGCCAAGGAGAACACAAATTTTCAAAAAATAGTGGGATATCGTTTCATAAACATATTCAATATGGTTTCACACTTTATGATCAAACAACTAACGTTGAAACTGTTACTCCACTGACAATACTCCCTGAAAATCGCGTTGAACAGGTTAGGAGAAATAGGTGCAGCTTTTGTCCTAGAAATTAGGACAGAAAGACTCGATTTTTTGCACCACCTGCAAAAAAAAGCGATATGTACAGTTCACAAACACCAGTTGAAAATATTGTCATGTCCAAATTGATTACAAGATTTAAGCGTAGAATAAATGAAATATTTATATTATTATACTAAATATAAATATATTATTTTTGTTATTTTGTATTTTATATTATAAATAAATTATTTAAAAAAAATGTGAATTATTTTTATTTCTTATGCAATTATTATTTTTAACAATAATAAGTTATATATAAATAATATTATGTTTTACTAATTTTTTAATTTATTTAATTTGTTGAAAATTTAATCGATTTAAAAATAATTAAATATTAACAATTTTATTAGTCAGTGTTTGAGAAACGCTGCAACAAGCATCGACAAGTAAACGCTGTAAACGCCCCTCAATCGCCGATTGTTTTTTGGCCAGAAATGTCGCCGAAAAATATGACTATAATTTGCAAAAAATGTTAATAAAAAGAGATTTTATTCGTTTTATGAAAGTAAATATGTATGGAAACACGTGTTAGATGATTAGGTAAACAATTTTCTGTTGAAAAAGTATCATAATTTCGAGAATAGTTTGGGGGACAAAATGGACCCCGGTTCGGAACACTCGCGATTTTTCTACCTTCCGTACGGGATGGGTTAATCGCGCCTTTTTATTTCTCAAATATTTTTTTTGTCGTTATGTTATATTTAACAGTTGTGATTATAAAAAATGTATAAATAAAAAAATACTTGTAATAACCGAAATTTCAGAAATCACTCATATATCCGAGTTTATATTGTGCAGCTGTGAACTTTCTTAATACATAGCTGATATTTTTTATATATTTTTAAATTTACAAAAATATTGTTTGATTCAAAGTCTATTTAAAATAACTTATTTTAATAATATAATATACTAAATTGAAGTCTTTTTCGCAACAGGTATAATAAATTTAAATAAAAATAAATATAATATATAAATGTAAAATACTAGTTCAAATATTTTTAAAATTGAAATGAATAAACCTATATTTATTATTCTTTAAAACTTTAGACATATTTTCAAAAATTTTGGTGATTTTTGTTTGGAGCTTTGGGATTGCATTTTTTTCATTTTTAGCGTAGCGTCTAATAGCTAAAGGGCGGTGTCGACAATCTGTCAATGTTCGGTGACTCTCAGCCTTTTCATACATTGATTATTTCAGACATTGATTATTCGAGAAAAATATTTTTAATATTGTACTATAAAAAAATTTACCGTAAATTTTTGGAGGATTATTTCTGGCCATTGCATTTTTTTACAAATTTTGTCATTCATTTTCATAATGACTGCTGCTAAAATAGTATTAAACTATCTTTATTTAACATTTATTTTGCCGTTCTTATAAACGTAAACTAGTCAAAAATATTAAATTTAAATGATCAGATTACCAAAAACGCTTATTTTGTAAAGCTAATGAAACGGAATTGAAAAAATTATAATTGGATTTAATTGCATCTGACTGCTACACGATAAATTCAATTTGCATAAAAGTAACAAACAAAAAATTTTAAAACGGAATTTTTATTACAAATAATTTTTTTTTAAATAAAAGTAAGTCAATGCACAAGTAGCACGATTAATAATTAGTTAAAGAATTTGTGATTGTTGCGGCCATATTTTAATTTATCAATCTTTTAATGGGACAGTTACTAGAAGCGCTGAGCATATTGTGAGTGACATCAATAGCCAATTTGCTACCTAAGCCTTTTTTTAATTCCACAGAAATTGAACTTTTTAGCTGTATTCTATCGGAAAGATCTCGCGTGTATTTTGATCATTTATGCTGGCAAATCTTTTTTTGATATTCTTTACTTACACTATACGGAGCATAAATATATTTTTTAATTCTAGTGACCTCTTCGAATTCGCAGAAGCGCTTAATTCGAATCCGATCGCTGACTATTTTTCGCATTTAATCAGTCCCCCTTCGCCCTCAATGAACGAACGCTCAGAATTGGGAACTCAACATCCCACCGGATATCATCGGCCAGCTGTACCAAGGTATGATAAACATTACATCTTTACTAAGAGGATAAAACATACATCATCATTATCAGAATTAGTTCTTGCCACGTTATTCACAATTTTCATAAAAGCAACAATCAAAAACGTTTAAGACAAAATTTTTTATTTTTTTGAAAATATAATAAAAAAATAAGGCTGTTACTAAAGTAAGTCAATGCACGAGTAGCTCTATTAATAGCTAATTAAAGTCGTGTTGATTGTTGGAGCTTATTTTAATTTATCAGGCTTTCAATGAGGCAATTACTAAAAGTGCTGAACACATTGTGAGTGACATCAATAGCCAATTTAATAGCAAAGGTTTTTTTTAATTTGGCAGAAAGCTAACTTTTTGGCTATATTCCAGCGTGTTTTTAATCGTTTTTGCTGACAAATATTTTCTTGATATTCTTTACTTACATACTTTTTTTAATTTTAGTGACCTCTTCGAATTCACAGGAGTGCATGATACGAATTGGACTACTCACACACTTTGGCCCATAATTATTCCCCCTCCGCCCACAATGCGCATTCAGATACGCGATCAGCTAGAGTTGAAAACTCAAAATCTCATCGGATATAATCATTTTGTGAAGGAAACGACTCATGACTCCGTCGGTTCTAGATGGGGGTCCCAACCTTTCTCGACAAACTACCAGACTTGTCCGTTGATAGCTTCCGAAGCGAGGTATGATAAACATTATGTTTTTACTAAAAGTATAAAATATACATAATCATTATCAGAATAAGTTTTTGACACGATAAAAGCAACGATCAAAAAAGCTTAAATCGGAATTTTTATTATAAAGAATTTTTTTAAATATGAAAATAAGGCTGTTAATAAAGTCAATGCACATAATAAAAGTCGTTGTGATTGTTGCAACCATATTTTTATTTATCAAGTTTTTGATGAAAACAGTTACTAGAAGCGTTAAGCACATTGTGAGTGACATCAATAGTCAATTTTTTAATTTCAAAGAAAATTTACATTTTGGCTGTATTTGATCAAAAGTGATTTAGCGTGCTTTTTGCTCGTTTTTGTTTGCAAAACTGACCGTGATATTGTTTACTTATACAGTACAGGCTATACACATTTTTTTCAGCCCTAGGAACTTCATCGAATGCGCAGGAATGTGTGATGCGAATTTGACCACTCAAGCTTTGCTGCCCGTAAATGGTTGCCGTACGCCCTTAATGGACTATCAAATAGGCGAGCACTCAGAGTTGGGAACCGAACGTTTCATCGGATTTACAGATGAGTCCGTCAATTCTAAATGGGGGTTCCAACCTTCATCGACAAACTACCAGGCTTTCGCGTCGTCAGCTGACGAAGCAAGGTATGGTCACTTTCCTTTCTTATTTATTTCTAAAAAAACTTTCTAAAAAAAACACAAGCATTACATCGATGACTAATATGCTTGATATTTCTGTCATTTTCTAAATAATAATACAACTTTTTTTAATTCATGTATAACGTTCTAATTTTCAGTAACTTTATCTCAGGATTAGAGATGTTGCATGTAAGACTTTACTACTAAAATTATTATATTTTTACGTGCTTTATATCGTTAAAATTAACACCTGAGGGTCCTCACAAATTAAAAAGCCTAGAGCCTCTCTTTATCTCTTTGCTCCGAAGACGAATCATATATATTGTTTTTTATTATAGATACCCAGTAAATACAAGGAAGTGGGATGCAGATTGGACATCTAATGTTCAGCTGGCAGTAAATCAGAGACACGAGTACTCAGAGCTGCGAGCTCGATATGAAGAAACTCGATATGAAAATTCGATGTCTCATGAGTGCATCACTTCTTTACAAAGGTTAGAATTTTCATCGATAAACTTACTTCTACGAAAAAAATGAACTAGAGCTTAGTCTTAAATTTATGTTTCAATAAATTATCGCTTAAAATGTTAAACACGTTGTAAGTGACATCAATAGGCAATTTATTTTAATTTGCAAAAAATTAACTTTTTGTCTATATTTGATCGAAAGTAGATTCGCGTGTAAACTACGTGCGTACCATAAAAAATTGTATTTTTAAATTTTAGCAGCCTCATCGAATACGTAGGAGTACGTGATGAAAATTGGACCACTCAAACTCCACTGCCCGCAACTAGGCACTCAATAGACAATCAGATTATCGAGATGAACACTCGACGTTCTCTTAAATATTCTATAAACCACGATACTTCTGCGTGGTCACCTAAAAAAGCAAGGTATGATCATCTTCTTTTCTTATGTATGCGTGCTTCAAAAATATGTTATTTTTCCTTAAAACAACACAAAAATTGCACTGACTACTATTTTTTTTTAAAACTAATCTCATTAAAAAAAAAGTGTTGTACGCTATTTTTTGTATATGGTCCCTGATGTTTGGAATTTTTTAAGTTAAGATCTTGAATCATAACTGTTTATTTTTTATATGCCAAAATGCCAGCAATCAAAATAAGAGTTGCTTTATTTTTCCCTTGCAGTTCTAAATTTAGCACACTTAGTTTACCTGTGAAATTGGCTAAGAATGCCAAGTCACACGGATCATATTGAATATGTGAGATATTTATAGCATATGTATTGAAATTTTAAAAGCACAATTAAAATTTTTATTCATGTATGTATAATGTCAAAAAAAAATTGCTATTTAACATTTTTCTCGTTTTCAGGTTTGAAAAGGCCAAATTACTTTCTGTTGAAGAGCAGGTAATTAAGTGAAAAGTTATTTATTTTTGTTTTTGTAAAAAAAAATGTTAAAAAGGTGTCAAAAAAGAATTTAAAAAAACATTTTTTACTTTCTAAATAATTTTAAAATCAATATTTTTTATGGTGAATTCTAAATTAGTTTCCTTTAGCTATCTGTATATTTATGTTTATTTCTTAATCGATTGAGGAAAACTTTGGTTTGTTTTTATGTTTATGTAATTACTATTGTATGTTACAGAAACACGCTGACGAGAGCAATTTGAAATATACTATTCCTCAAGATAACAAGATTCGTTATCAATTTATAGTGCCGAAATTCGCCAAAATTATATTAGTTGGGAGAAAAAAGAGACACCTTAATTCTTTAAGATTAGCAACAGACGCTACAATCGTACTAGAAAAGATATCTGTATGCCACATCTGTACTATCGAAGGTATTTAAGCACTTACAAATCAAGGTTTATTGATATAAAAACGTATAACTTTTATAAATGCATTTTTTATAAATATATTTTGGTTAGTTAATGAGAAACTCCCCTATTATTCATTCTGCTGATTATATTTCATATTTTTTTTATATTTTTCATTGTATTTAATTACATAATATACAACCTTTTTTAAAATAAAATAGATCAGTCCTCACATTTTTTTATCTTAAAATATATTATAGAAAAAAATAATATTCTATTCGACAAGATAAAAATTATCTAACCGTTGCCAAAAATAAGTTAAATATACAAAGCTATAAATATATTCGTACATATACAGTGGTACCTCGGTTTTCGTTGACTTCGGTTATCGTCGAGCATACAATCCAAACAATTCAATTGCTATTCCGGTTTTAGATTTCAACGATTGTAGTATCGACGAAAACTGAGGTACCACTGCATTGTATATAACACCATGGTTTTTAAAAGTTATACGCATTATATGACGTTTAATACATTTCATATTTTTTGTTATTTTTGTATAGGCATTCCAAATGACGTGAATAAAATTTTAAACATGATCGTGCGAAAGTTTAATACTAAAAACTGTATTCCATTAATATCGATGGAAGACGTTGGCCATAAAATTAAGGATCATCCATCTACAGCTCACTTAAATTATGTATGCATCATATTTTATCAAACAATTTTTTTGTATATATAATAGAAAAATATTTATATTCTATGTTACTTTTAAAGGTGCAACTGGATTTTAAAATAATGAATATAATAAAAATAATGAATATTGTGGATCCATCGAAGCTATACGTATCTCTACCGAATTGTGATTCATATCAGAATCTGAGATCAGTACAAAAACTAATAAACTTCCACTTTAATAGCTGTCAATCTCCGTCGCCATCGATCTCAATTGAAAGTATGTATTTTTGATAACTAATAATTTTAATTTTAATTGTGATCCATCTTTTCTTCTATGTGCTTACTTCGTAACTAGTGCAATGTTTCTCGGTGGTCCGTAGAAATTTACGGATGGTATAAAGTGTAATTTTTAATTAATTTTAATTATTGAAAAAGAAAATATTTATGATCTTGTCCGTTCGTGAGTGAATTTTTAATATTAATAGTATATCTTTAATGTTACATATTATTGTGTTGTGTTTTACGTTTTCCTTATTTCCGTTTCATTATCACAGCATTGGGTGCAACTGAGTTTATACATTAAGTAATATTTATTAATAAATAATTTTCAGTTGGCATGGTGTGCATAGCGTATTACTTTTGCGATTGGAAAAGAGTGATCATCGTTAATATCGAAACGTCAAAATCTTGGGTTAGGCTTCTTGACTACGGTGATATCGTATCCGTGAAAAACGTTGATCTCAGAGCAATCCCTTCCAACTTCCTGAAATTACCTTTCCAGGCGCCTCAAGTTGAACTGGGCGGCATTAAACCGCGCGATGGAGGTATTGATACAAATTATTATTACTCATAGTTTCAAAAAATTAAACCACTATTACTTCACCAGATAAATGGTCACCTAAAGCCGTTACTATTTTGAAAAAGCTAATTGTCAAGAAAAATTTTTTATACACGGCTCGAGTCGCCTCTTACAATGAAGAAAAAAATCCTAGATTGTATTTATATACTTTTGAAGATAATGTGAGTATATTATTTAAAATTATTTAAGAAATATATTTACTATTCAACTAATTTTTTTTTACAGAAATATAAATTTATAAACAAGGAATTAGTACGAAGAGGAGTTGCGACATGGACCGGAACTTTTGATGACTATCGAAGAAGAAAACCGGATTTGATCAATTTTACCAGGTGTTTCACATTAAGTGCAAATCGAGGCGATATTCGAGACATAATTAATAATTCAAAGAAAGCAATTTTTAACAATCAATTTTAAATTGTAAAAAAATATTTTTGTAAAAACAAAATTATAGCAACAATCGTTGTATATCATGTACATATGATACTATAATTTTTTATCTTGATCGGAAAATTCATTAGTCATGAGATTCACTTCTGATTTGATGCGCTTCATTTTTTTTTTATTACTTAACATAATTTTGCTTTTTGATTTCGTTCTCAGCAGTATCTCATGATAGACGAAATTCCGATTTTTTTTATTATGTAAGTTTTTTATTATGTAAGTTGAACTTAATAAACCTATATTTGTGTTCATTTTAAAGATGTTAACATATAATATAAATAAGTATGTAACAAAAATAATTGATTACCAATCGTTGTGATATTTACAATAATGTAATAATAATATTAAAATGTTTGAATATCACATTGACTGAGGTACTTGACTTATTTGTATTATTTGCCATATTATGTTTTTTTGATTTTTTTATGCAAAATACCTCAACAGGTTTTTTGTATCTACTATAAAAATACAATAATAAACTTTTTATTATTTTCTATCCCATAGTTTTTATTGTCTCATCCTGTATTTTCCGTCACATTTTTTCTTTGTCCGCTTTAAAAGTGCTATGTGTATAAGTACATTTTAGCATGCATGTGTATGTATATGTACACATTATATATTTGTTTAATGCGAAAGCGCTTATTTGTGGAATAAAATGAAGAATTCAGGAACTGTGGATTAGGGACGCGTGCGAAAGAGATAGATGCGTTGATGAAATTTTTATCAGATCTCTTATGAAATTTTTATCAGATCTCCTCATTACTGGTTTTTTCTTGTGAAATTTTTATGAGTTGAACCTCTCTGATTTTTTTCCCCAGCACTTTTAGCAGAAAAGGTGAACAGTGACAGACGCGCGTATTAACCGAGAATTCAATGCGCGACCGCTTTCAAACACACATTCTCAATCTGAACACAATACCTTTTTTAAACATATACAAGTACTCTGCTAGGATAATTCTATATTTATTCAAGATTTGAACTATTACCTTAATACGTATATTATTAATTATATATTAAAACAATAATAAAAATAGAGCAATGTTCGCGAAATTAAGTAGCATAAAAACAATTATATTTAGTTAATAAATCAGTATGTTCTAATATTAGATCAAAATAATTTATATGAAATATAAAAAATATTTACGATCTGACTGCGGTTTGGACCACAATCTATTTATTGCAAAGATATTGAAGCTGAAAAACTAATCAATAAAATTGACTCGCGAGGTTATTTATTAAAGATAGCGTGTCTCAGTTTAATATAAATCCAGAAGAGGATGCAAACACATTTTCAAAAGCGATCACTGAAAAAACACATAAGCAATGAGCTATAATAACCAAGAATAATTGTAGAGATAATTAACGATTTGTGTTTGAACTGATTTAAAAATATTAGTAAGCAATAATATGATTTTATATTGTTTACGGACTTTTTTCTTAAAAATATGCAGTAATTATATCCACGTTATTTAAACAAAAAACATGTTTTTAATAGGGCCCAATGGACTTACCTTAAAAATGTTGATTTTTTCGAATAAGTGCATTAAACTAAAAGTTTGATATTATTCTACAAAAAAGAGAGAAAATATAACCCTTTGAGTAGTGAGTTAAATTATACTCATGTGCTAATTTGAAGTATACACATGATATTGAGTTAATTTTACACTTTTTTCTATAAATAATTCTGTTTTAAATTACAAATAAAAAACAGTGATACGCAGATTTATTGCTTTGACTTATTTTACTACTTTTTATTAATTTATTTAAACACTTTTCTATAATTAAATTTCGGTAATTTGTTTTACTTATTTATTATAAATTATTCGGCTTTTTGTGGATTTTTTAAAAATAAATACAGAGGCTTTCAATATTTTTTTTTATAAAATTAATATAAAATAATTTTTGTAATGTTAATTTATTTCGTACTCTTTAATTTATCTGCATTATTTTTTATATAATTTCTCACATTAATTCAAATACTATAATTATGTTTTTTATTTATTATTTTAAATAAATGTAAATATATATTACAATCTGGGATACCTCAAAACACTGAACGATCGACCACCGTACATGTACGGCGATACTCCTCAAAGGCTTAATAATACACAACATGAATACAACATAATAAATACCTAAAGATATATAACTATTATTTTTTTAATTAAGATGGTGCAAATTTTTGAAGTTATCATGACGTGTGGATGGTATATAAGGCAATAATTATATCTTTATATCTCTCTTAAGTAATAGACCTAGCAATGATAGTATTGCAAAATAATAAAAAATTACACTGTTATTTTTAGATATGATTTTGAATTGATCAAAAACAGATTTTTTAAATTAATTTTAAATGAAAATTAGCTTTAAATCTTCTTTTAACAAGATGAACTTGCCCCACATTCAAAATCAACGTCTCACATGACAAAAAACAAATATATAAACGATATCTGCGTCAAAATTGGACACGCAAAACCATGGACGGCTCAGGAAACCCCATAATGGACCCCGATTAAGTTTTACAAAGATATTGTTTAGAATTATATAAAGTAGACATATCCAAAGTATCCAGGACTCTAACTTTGAACCAGACATCTTACCTGCATAAATTAATAAAGCAATTGAAAAACTAAAGATGAACCAATCCCTAGATAGCGATGAAATTTCAGCGGAAATGATTTATGAATTCAAAGAATGGTATTGCCATATTGTGTGATATATGCAAAAATATGGGATAATAGCAATTTAAAAGTAAAATTACACGTCATTATCAACTGTATATATTTTCTCAAAAGTGTATTTTTTTTAATATATCGTCAATAATAAATTGACAGTTTTATTTTTTATTGTAATTATTAACGTTTTAAGTAGTCTGATATGTCGATAAAAAACACACCAATTATTATTAAACAAAAACATCTTCAACTATGAATATCTTAGATCTGATTAAAATAAACTAATATTCTAATTATATTTGTCCTGGAAATAATATTTCGGGAACTTATTGAACTCTCTCGTATTTTAGTATATATACTAAAAATAAATACATACCCAGCTGTTAGATTTGTACATGAAATTGCTTATATTCATTGACATTTCACGATCGAATTTAGACAGCACGATAGGTCAGTGCATGACAAAAAAATATACCAATAAATCGTTCTAGCGAACCCAATTACTTAATCAAAATGGTGAAAGGGCCCGGATTTGCGATCTGGTCGACCACAATTTCATTTTCAGCCAGAACACCTGCTTATGAAATTTATATTGGACACGATAAACCCCTGTTCGTATATATGTGTACACATACATACAATAAAGCGTGTTTATTTTTGAAATAGTCTATATAAGGGATGGCCAAGTTATTTAGGATTGCAATCAACTATATTTTTTCTGGTATTCTGGAATAACTCTAGAATAGATATTAAATGTGCAATAATTCAAATAAAATAATATGAATAAATATCACAATTATCAAAATAAAAATTGTGCATTTTAAACAATCTCCTTTCTCTAACGTTCTTTAAGATAATCGTAAGCATTAAAAAATTATGAGCAATATATTTTATTAGAATAAATTATCAAGTGGTATTTTGGGCCTTGGTATAAAACTTCAGGAGGTATCCAAAAGACGATGTTGTTATATATTTATTGTTCCAAAAAAGAAATATTGCTCCTCCATATTTTCGAAAATATTTTTTTTAAATTAATGTAAATGTTTCATTAAAATTTGTAATTATTATATTTAATATATCGAAACAATATTTCAGGGGTAATCGAATGCTTTGGTTTTGATAATCTTAAATTAGTTAAAATAAATAAATCTTTAAAAATAATTCATGGTCCACTAGTTTTATAAGCATTGTTTTATATTTATAATTTCTTTCATACTAAATTTTGTCAGTAAAATAATTTGAGACACTTCAATACACTAAGTATAATAAAAATATGTTTAGAAAATAATCTTAAACTAAATGTAATGTAATGTAATGAAAAAAGTTATAGTTGATAATATACAATATTTAGGAGTATTTGTAGATAAAAAAATGTAGTTGTAACGTATAACGCTTTTAACAATATTTTACTTATATTTGTCTTGTCATTGTCAAAGCCGGAAATAAAAATACCAATAGACTTTAAATGTCGTGATTTTACAGCAAAGTGGAGTGTAAATTATTTTATTATCGAATTAGACGACAAAGTGCTATGTATATTGTGCAAAGACATTATCTGTGCTAAAATAATACAATATACGTCGTCATTACCAGACAGTATTCATAACTTGCAGAAAAGCAACAATAAATTTTTTTATTAATTATAATGAATTTTTCACCAAAATAAAATTATAAAATAGGGCTGTAACTAAAGTCAGTTCAAAAGAGGCTTATTTATTAACTAATAAAATAAATTTATTAGCTGTTATTATTTCAAACTATCAAGCTTTTGATGAGAAAAGTACATAAATGTTGAGCACATTGCGAGTGACATCAATAGGCAATTTAATAGCAAAGCGAATGAATATCATTTTAAACTCTAAAACCAGTTTTTTAATGCGTAATTTAACCAATTATGGCGAAATAGTGAATATTTTGTATAATCAAAAAGTTAGATGAAGATAGTAACAAAAAAATATTAAATATCGATTTTAAAAATTCCATTTATTCGTACGTTCAGGTTACTTTTGATAGTTCAATAGTAAATGATTTCGGGGAAAATAAATAATTAAAATAAATATGTATGTCTAATACACAAAATTAAATTAATATATAAATATTGGATTAATTGGATTAAAAATTCTGTTCAATAGTATACGAAAGCTATTTATTTAATGTATTATTTTATGACAATGAGTAGATTTTAATTGTCTTGTCAGAAATAGGTGGAAAGTGACATTTTTACGGATAATACATCGGATATATTTTACGGTTAAGCGCATTAGTTTTTTTATGGGCAAACCGGCTCCGATTGTCTCGCTTAATCGCCAATACATTTCCATTAAGCAGGGGGCTCAGGAAAAAAGTCAGTGTCCCACCACCTTTTTGCGCGAACGATAAATCTCGTTATAATGGCGCGGGAATATTTGTTAAAATGGCAAGACTAATTTCTTCATCGAGGGTGGCGCAGTCCCTAAGATGGGAGCGCCACCCTATACCTCTGAGATGAGATGGGGGCTGCGGTACGACGCTCGCTTAAACACATTCAACATTACGCTTTTTATTTTTAATTTGAGCCAACCGAGCGAATGAGATTAAGTAATAAAAAACTTCTGCCAAGGAGAACCTCTCGAAAATGTTGTCCCTAAGTAAAAAGAAGTACGCCCCGGATTATTCCCATCCATTCTTTTTTTAATCGGCATAACGTTCAGCGCTTGTCAAATTTTGTGAATTTATTTTAAATACAATTGACGTGTGTAAAAAGTAATATCAATGTAATATACTGAGATGTAAAAACTTACATTAAGCGGTACGTGCAATTAAACTATTATATACAAAGAGTTAATTTGAATAATAATTAATTCAAATATAATAAATTCAAAATAATAAATAAATGAATACACAAAATAATCTAAAACTTTTTTTTAATTTTTTTTTTGTTTTGTTTTTTTTCAAATTTATTTGGCGTGCAAATCAAAAAAAGAGCATAGGTTTATTAGTATTATTATATAATTTTCATAAATAATAATATTGTGTTAAAAAAATTGAAATCAATTATTTTAATTATTAATAAATAATTGTATATGCAAGTAAGGCCAATACTTATTATCATTAAAATCAATAATATATAATGAATTTTTGTATCTATTATTATAAATGTTATATATGTCTCCAAACACTTTAAAAAGTTAAGCGCATAAGATAGCAATAGACGTCGATTTTCAAAGATGTCACAGACAAAGCTGTCAAAGGTTATATAGAAAGCAAGTAAAGACGCTTTTGAAAAGTGTTACAGGAGAAAGAGGTTGTATAGCTATTGATGATACAATATCGACCATCAATTATATGTACAATATGTATAGAGAATTAAAGTTAGAAGAGGATCATAAATAAAACCAATCTATTGTGGCACTGATTGTAGGTCATGACCCCCATCGACGATGGAAAAAACTCGGTTATAGCATTGTTATATTTTACATATTTATTTTATATTTTACACATACTTCTTCAGATAAGTGAATCTAATATAAATATGTATATATACCCATCACTACTTATATATAAAAAAACATGTATGTGTAATTATCATACTTTATGTGTGTTGACAATTGAGAAGTGAAAAGAACGACGACTAGATTCAGCGTTTTATAGGTAATGGAAAGTGACGCTAATTTGCAATCCCTACCACATACTATTTGCCTGCAAATTATAAATAAGTTAATGCATAATACATTGCTGGTGTGTGGGTATATAAATGTTTGAGAAACAGTTATGGGTCCCCACCAGGGTGCTGTGGTGATCCCCTCTACGGACCACGTCGCCTCGTTAGCGAGTTTTATGAGCTTTTTTAATGGCTCGCGAAAGCTCATTAAGACGGTGTTGCCAGTATTTATATGTATCGCTTGGGAAATATGTTTCGCCGGATACTTGCTGCTTCGTGACCGCTTTCCTTGTTCACGACCCGCCAAGCCTTTTATTCACACATACACAGAGACAGCACCGCAACTAGCGATGCGAGTGCGGAAAAAACCCTGGATTAAACCGCAAAAATTAGATGGAATTTAAGTAAAAATGTAAGTCATGAGTAAATATATATTTATACATATCATTTATTTTAAGCAAGATAAAAAGTAGAGTTTCTAAATACGAATCGAAAAATAGAGTGGATATAGAACAATCATGGCCGTGAACAAATAAAAGTATAGGGTAAAATTGTACAAATAAATGGAATTCTGAAATCAAAATGAATTCTGCGCTTTTATTTAAAATATTTAAAAACTCATGTTACTATTTTTATCTAACAAAATATTGCTATTTCGCAAAGCGAACTTGTCAAAAAATTGGTTGTAGAGTTTAAAATGGTAATCATTTACTTTGCTATTAAATTGCTTATTGATGTTACTCGCAATGTGCTCAACATTTTTATATATATTAAAATAATATCAGATGATTAACTTATTAAATTATTTAATCAATAAGCTACTCGTAAATTGGCTTCAGTTAAATCCCTATTTTATAATTTAATTTTGCTGAAAAAAATGCATTTTATTAAAAAAAATGATCGTTGCTTTTCTGCAAGTTATTAATACCGTCTGGTAATAACGACGTATTTTGTATTATTTTAGTACAGAGATAACGTCATCGCACATTATATATATATAATAATTTGTCATCTAATTCAATAATAAAATAATTTACACTCCACTTTGCTGAAAAATCACGACATTTTTTTATTTTCTGTTTATGTTATATATTATATATATGTTTAGTTTAAATTTGTTCAATGTAAAAATTTGCTATAAAAATCATTATATTCCAATTAAATACTATAATAATAAAAAGAGCTTGTAAAAAAACTTTACCTAGCTCGCGGGCCGCATTTTTCTGACACCTGCTTTAGAGTGTCATGTGAAATACATATGATATTCAACACTTAAGTTTTATCAATACACAAAAAAATGATCACTCTTTGTGACCAATATACATGGTTCTCACATGACGATAGATATTCTTGGAAAAATATGAATAAGATATATGTAATGTACATTATAAAAATAGTATTATTCTATTTATAAACAAAAAGACTTTATACTTGTATTTGTTTTTGGAATCTAAAAATCGATAATCAAGCAACAGTCAATGTTTTTAGATAAATGCTACAAATCATACGATTTTATCATGTAATATTTAAGTCAGTGTTTTAATAATATTATTTATAAAAGATACTTATGTACTCATACACAGTATATAATCGATTATCCGGGCTAACACTAAGACAGAAGTGTACGGATAATCCGCATTACAAATTTTTATTTGATTTTAAAATATATGTAATATTTTATATATTTTTTATTTATAAATTAATTAATAAAATAAATCTGTAATTTTCGTTTGCTTTTGAGCCTCTTAATAATTTTGTTTAATAACTTTGTTTTTAAACAATATGTTCATCCATTGGTGTATACAAATTTTCTGTTAATAATTGTAAATGAGTTTCATTCAACCAATGATAATTAGACCAGTTCAAATGGTCTATTTTTTATGTGTTTAAGAAGCAAAAAAATATATATGATACGCGGTGAGTATTATTACAGAAGAAAAACGCTGGAAAGACCCCGTGGAGTCACAGCAGCAGAGAAAAACAGAGACGAAATTGGACTAGACTGCATAGATACGAGTCAGAGAAGATATCTCAACAACTCTCAGCTGCTTCACTGAAATCACAGCCGACAATAATACAACTCGACATGCCAACGAAGAGTTCCATGACCTTCCATTTCAATTTCAAGATCTACATTTCAGATAATTTATATATATATATATGAATAACAATAACCAGATTTTCCGGCGTCTATTTGTTTGCAAAGTCACACCTTTTTGGCCATAAAACCGATTAACTGGGTTCTAGCTTTGATATATAACATTCAATGACGTCATTTTTTCTAAAAATCTATCAAGCCATCATCTTCATTAGTAAGAGTTATAAGAAGACTAACAATGTAACATAAGGCGTTAAAAAAATTGCAATCATACGACCTTCGTTTATTTTTAATATGCTTTCGCTTAGATGAGAAGAAGCAGTATTTTTTAAAATAGTCTATACAAATAGTCCAATTTTATTAATGATTTTTCTTGCGTTAATCAAAAAATGCATTTAATTATAATGATTGTATGAATAATACGTTGATAATTTACATTTGTTTTTATACAAGAATTCGTACTTTACTGTGTATTGTAAACTGAAAAGGACAATATTCTACGTTAGGCAAACGTCAATTAAAAGTTAATTCAACCCTCTCGCCTTTTTCGTCCTAGTCTTGAAAATCTTTCGCGTTGCGAATACATTTTTTTGGCACGTTTGATAAGGGAATGGCAAGTTTCAGCTTGATTGACTTTCTCTCTGTCCCCATTTCAAATTAATTTATAAAACTCCCCGTTTGATTGCTGCCCCCTGGCAAAGATATTGCCCAACAAGCAGACGAGACTGACTGACTGACTGACTGACTGACGTGCCAGACCGCAATTTCATTACCAATTTAACGTCGGCTCGAATTTTGTTACTGCGTACGAATATTTGCCATTTTTTTGTTTAATAATAATCGATTAATTATCTTAATTGGATTTTACTTTATAATCCAGTGTTGAGAAGTTTTAAAATTGTAGACCTCTCCATCTGATGAAAAAATTACCCCTCATCACACCGCTTTTTACTCCACTCACGAGCCAATAATTGAAAATATAATATATGTATATTTTCCGATACAAATTGCCAATATCGTTTTATACTCATCAAGACCGGACACGGTATAATTATTTTTTAAAATACTGCTACCATCGCTTTCTCGTACGGTTGGCCTTATACGAGATATTTGTCGCGTTAATATTTTACGAGATATCGGCATTTTCAATTTGTTCTAAATTTATACTTTAATTGAAAGTAATTGCATCTTTTTCATATTTTAATATGTTTCATAAAATATTTTCTATAAGCTTAATATTTATTTATTCATCAGTTGTGCGCTTAGCTAAAGATGACTAAGTACGTCTTTTACTAAATATGATATTTAAATAAAAACTGTGCCACAAAATTTACGATTACAGAATTTTTATAAGTGGATGTTATGCAGCGAAATTAACTCTTGATAAAATCAAAAAAATTGGCTAAGACGTGCAAAATATCGTTGCTGTTTTTAATTCTTATTCACGTATACTTTGATAAAAAAATGTGTTTTGCCACTCTATCGAAAGAAGGGAGACAAACGGAAAAAGCATATAAACGAACGCATATATTTATGCCTGAATAATACATGTGTGACATTAAACATAAATGGCAAAAATCACACAATTTTAAATCCGCTTACGTTTCCATTAGGATCCATTAAAATCATTAACAATTGTAGAGATTTAAAATTGAAAATTATTTTCGCGTTTTATTATTTAGTCTGCTTCTTAACGTTTGTTTAAAACCGCAAATTTAACAATGTGGCTCAACAAATTTTAATATTAAACATAGTTTATAGATTATATAAACATAACAAATAATTTAGTAATTTTAAACATTTGATTTGATGAAACCTTCTTTAAGATTGGTTAATATAAAAAATATTAAAAATTTTAGAGCAATATTTTTATTAAATAATCATACTTTTTAAGTCTTTTAAATTTTTGGGATTGTGTAGTACACGTGCGTCGAAGAGTCGAAGAAGAATATCTTACTGATTGCGTAGTACCCAAAGTCAAATACTATGGCGGAAGCTTTAGGTTCTGGGGTTGCATAAATGCAACAGGGGTAAGAAACCTGCACATTTGCGAGAATAGCATGAATAGTGACATTTATATTTGTGTTGAATTCCACTTTGATGGACTCCTACTGAAAAATATTTCCAACACAGACACAGACCATTCTCCATGCCATAATTTGATAAAAATCATCAGACCTAAATCTATAAAGCATTTATAATCAAAATTAAAAGAATAGGTTGCATAACACAATTGTAAATTCGAGAAAAATTGCAGATGGAATGGAAAAAATTTTCTCCGTCCGCCTGCAATTCATTAGTTGATAGTATGCCAAAGAGGATTGTAACTGTAATTAAGGCTTACTAAATATTAAAAATAAGCTTAAAATAAAGCTCAGTTTTTAATTTAAATTGTTACTACACCCATACCTCGCTTTACGGCCTAGATATGTTCCACGAAACTTGGCCGCTAAGCGAAAAGCCGTATAACGAATCAATTATTCTAATACAAATTCATACAAATTCAATATGATCGGTTCCAAATTTTTTAAATATGTAACATGGTTTATCATTTAAAATGTATTTTATCTTTTTATTTCATTTAAATCAAAAGTACATACATAACAAGTACATACATTTGTACACAAAATAATAACAGACTCCAAAAACCAACAATAATCCATAAACAAAAATGAAACAACTTCATGTTACATAAAATATGTGTATGAATACATACATATTTTTTTTTAAAATGGCTTTAATCTGAAGACGATGAAAAAACGGTAACCTGCAGATCACTGTCGTTCTCATTTTTCGCTGGTAAGGATGGGCCTGGCTTGAAAAAATTGCCCAACGATGTTTGTCTTGCCTTTTTGTCTCTTTCGTTCTTCAGTGATTAATAACAGCTAATGGCTGAGTTAATTCCTCGAGAAACTTTAGTACTACGTTTGACGTCAGGATCGTTTTCAAGGAAGATGTGTATTCCTTGTTCGAAATAGGAAAAAGCTTTTGACAATTTTTTTGATGTTAGCTGTTTGAATACAACAGACTCTGTCTCTTCATCAAATGCCGGTTCTGCTTGCAACTGAATGAGTTCCTTATATGAAAGGGGTTCCCTATCAGCTTCAAGTAGATCAAGCACATCACGTTCGTTCAAACCTTCAAAGCCGAGATCATGTGCCAGATCCAAAATGTTTTGCCTAATTTCAGGAAGGCGATTAACTTCTGCATCAGTACTTTTTACACATTCTGGCCATATTTTTCCCAAACATGGTTCATTGTTGTTAATTTTAGTTCCTTCCATGATTCACTGATGCTGTCAACGGCATCCTTGATGTTATAGTTTTTCCAAAATGTTTTAATTGAAGATTTACCATCGGTTTCCCTTATAAGTTGTCGGAAAGTTCGGCGCAGGTAATATGCCTTAAAAGTGGCTATTGCACCCTGATCCATTGGTTGGATCAGAGCTGTTTAGTCCAGTCAAATAAGGGTTTAACCTCGGAATGAAAGATAACAAGCTGAAATTTTGCACAGACCTTTGTTTTGGCGTTCTAAAGATAGGGTGAAAAGTCTCATAAGATATCGTGTCTGCTAATCAAGATATTAAAGGTCAAAGGTCATAAAAATAATAGTTTTGCAAATATCTCGCCTCCTTTGCGTCGCATGTCATTAGATGTTTCATAAAACTTATAGAAAATAAAATTTTCTACAAGTTTGTCATAATTTATTTCTTTGTATGGTTAATGGTTTTCGAGATATAGCGCGGGGAGTGGGAAGCGCGCATCCGTTTGTAGGATAACGCTATGTAAACTACGGAGCCAGAGTTACCTGCACATTCTTCCACAGTTTCATAGGAAACATCGCAAATTGTTATCTGCTGAATGAACCCATCTAAAGCATTATAACTTTCAATCTGCATATCTTCAAAAATCATCATCGATAATGCAAAAAGTAATAGCGTATGGCCTCTGATACTTCTTGCAAAAGCGTGACCATCCAACATTTTGTCGACAGAATTCGAAGCATAAATTGTACTGAGAGCTTCCTTGATTCCGCTTCCATTCATTATATACCCTATGCATACAATAAAAGACATAAGCATATGAAAGCCTCCTAGTTTCACAACTACTCTGGACAAGTTTGAGTTAGCATCTGAAGCTGCTACGATTTCACGTGCTTTTATGTACAATGGCTGATCAAAAGTTATTAAGCATGTTCTTTGTTCATGTTTCTTGGCAGTGCTTATAGCACACTGTAATGTGGTGTAAATTGTGTCAATATTACTCGCAGGATGATGAATAAAAGTAAGAAACAGAATCCGAGAAGTTACAAAGTTCTCATTGTTTTTTGTAAGTTGTTCAATAAATCCATTTCACCCTGGCAACGGTGAGATATTTTTCCATTTTTCGTACATCCACAACAAATCAACTACATTAAATATTTGTTCGGTTGTTCTTCTACATCATTAAAATTTTGAACTTGAATCTCTTGCTCAATCTGGGTACGACATGATTTTCATACACTAGAAGGGGTATATGTGATAGTGCTGCTAACTCCTTTGCACTTTGTTTTGTTGTAAATTTCTTTATGCGGTCATCGGATATAACTTCAGATTTTGGAGTTATTATTTTTATCATTCCCATTATATGAACAGTATTATAGCCATCAAGAGTATAAATATTTTTCTGCATTATCCGCTGCATACTGTACTAAAGCACTTGACTCTGATGGTTGATTACTAGGCTGTGGGTGATAAACAGCTGAAATTTAACATTTTACAGTATCAATGAAGCGAAAAAACCTAAACTTGACAAAACATCCAAAAGTCTTTTTGGATGTTTGGCCTATCTATATTTCTTCTATGAAGAAATACAGATAGGCCTATTAATAACTGCGAAGAAAAGGACCGTTTTCGTATGGAAGTCATTATAGCATTACTTATAGCCGTGTATTTCGTTTTAAAATGCCCCGTCTTTCCTTTTCTGTTCTTTATAATAACTTCTTGCAGAAAATATAATTAAGTTTTCGGAATTTCTTCATTAATATTTTACTCGGGGGCGGATAGGACTTGGTCTCAACAACAGAAGATCGAATATCTTCTCTAATAATCGCCGCAGCAGCTTCCACTACGCGCAAGTGTTCTTCTTCCGAAGTGCCTTTTTTATTTTCATACCAAGCTATGGATAAAATTTAAGCTTGAGCATCGCGAGAAGAAAAAATAGGGAATGATCCAATCTTCGTTATAATTATAATATCAGTTAAATATTTTTCTCTTAATTTGGAAATGATCTTCATATCTTCATATCATCCGTAAGGACATCTCTCAACTCTTTCAATTTTTTTGCACAAATTTCTTGTAGAGCAATATTTCATTCTTAATTCCTAATAATACAACGAAGAAAGTAATAAAATTATTGTTCAAACGACTTGCCGAGACCACTTTTTTCACGATTGTTTACTTTTTCAAAGCTTATACCAAGTTAAGCAGGTAGAAATACTCGCTGGATTCTATAAACGGATGTACGCTTCCCACTCTTCGCGCTGTATCTCAAAAACGGTTAATGATACAAAACAAATATTTTAACTAAACTTGTAGAAAATTTTATGCTTTACAAGATTTGTAAAGCATCTAATGACGTGCGACGCATAAAACGCGAGATATTTGCAAAAAAACAAATTTTGTGACCTTTGACCTTTGATATCTTGATTAGCAGACACGATATTTTATGAGACTTTTCACCCTGTCCTTAGAACATCAAAACGAAGGTCTGTGCAAAATTTCAGCCTGTTATCTTTCATTCCGAGGTTCAGCCTTTATTTCGCCTTATTTGACTGGACTAGTTGTATTTTTCGGAAGGTACTCAATCATGACATCTTCAGATAGTTCGGATAAATTAGTAGGATGCCCTGGTGCATTATCCAAAATTAGCAAAGCCTTGTCGCTTAAGTTATTGTCTCGCAAATATTTTTTCACTTCTGTACAAAAGTGATTTTTGAACCAATCCTCAAAAGTAGCTTTAGTCATCCAAGCTTTCTTGTTGGATCTCCATATGACGGGTAATTGATTTTCGGACAAATATATTAAAAGTGGTTTTAGCTTAAAATCACCCGCGGCATTTGCACCAAGTAGCAAAGTTAATCTTTCTTTAGACACCTTATAACCAGGCGCAGATTTTTCGGTTTTTGAAATGTACGTGCAATCAGGCATTCGCTTCCAATAAAGCCCTGTTTCGTCTACGTTAAACACTTGTTCAGGTTTATAACCACCTCTTTCAATAATTCCCTTTATAATGTTGGGATATTCCTTAGATGCAGCCTCATCGGCGCTAGCTGCTTCACCTTTCATTTTAAAATAATGCAAATTAAATCTATTTTTAAATCTTTTAAAAAATCGACATTGAAAAATAGTTTTTTTGCCGTTATAGCGAAACATTTTAGGCCGTTAATCGAAAACGTGCCTTAATTGAAGAGGGCCGTTATAGCGAAAGGCCGTATAAAAAGCGGCCGTATAGCGCGGTATGGGTGTATTATATATAAATATATAAATGTACAAATTAAATTAAAAATTTACCATTTTTCAGATTAAGACAACAGTCGTCAAGCACTTAATGATATTTGCGTTGTATTTGCAATCAACGAACTTTAACCTTATAAAGCAGTTTAAGCCTGATTTCAATATATTTTGATTACTATGTGCACAATCGCGAAAATAACAAAAACAACATTTTTTCGTGTCTCATAAATATAATCAAATGACCCTTAACCTAATAATGCAGTTATCGTAATGTTTCAATTTTATTTGACTTATGAAACTAAGAATTCTAATCAAACATATTTTGATAATTTCATATTTTAATAGAGATCCTAAAAGCCAGGAATAGTAGCAAACTAATGTTGAAACTGTAAAAGCAATTATCCGAATCGCTATATTTTATATTTATATTAGTATTAAATATATTATTAATCAATCAGAAAAGACGCTTTATTCCAATCCAAATATTAGTCAGAGGTGCTTAACGTGAAACTGTTTTATACAGTGCTCAAAACGCTAGTAACTTGAAAATTTAAGGCAGGAAGAAGTTCTAAATATCATTATGTATATAATATAGCGATATTTCTATGTGTTTTTTTATGCGCGAATTGTGAACTGATTCCTTCTTTTTTCCATTTATTCCATTGCAGAGTCCCCTCGATGGCAAAAGATTTCATGCTATAAATTCGTAAAATAACTGTGGGTATCATCCAGGTAGTGTGACGAGGGTGTTTGCGAGAGGTACCACTCGGCAAACGGATGCTAGAGGGCCGAGAGGAAGTGGCTCTTAAATTATAATGTATTGCGACCACGTAATGGACTAATTTATAGCTCTTATACTATTAGACTATATAAGCTGAAAGTAAATTACCATCGGTGACAACATATTGCCGGTTCCTCCCCGTTAACGACCGCACCTTTTAGCGCCGATATCAAGTACCAACCGAAGCGCTACCGTTGCCATAAATCGGAAGATAACGACCGCCAGATGACCTCCCCTGGCCGCCGTGCGGACAATGTAGTCTCTATCAATTTTGTCTAATTTCAATTTGGTCTGACGTCAGATAAAAAGTTGAAATAATGATACTTTTAAAATGGCAACTGCATTGAAATTATTTATAACAATAAAATTAACTTTGGAATTGTATGAAGTTCGGACGCTATACTTTCTCTATCCTGCTCAATATTTTGGTATAAGAACCAAGGTTAGTGACAGTATAATAGGAGGAACAAAACCATGCTGTTCATGGTCGAAGTATATGGATAATCATTTAGAATAATTGAGCATCTGTTGATAACACTGTGCACTATTGCTTTCGACGTCTACGGAAAATGGTTGATAACAATTAACAACTGATTTTATATTTTGCGGAAAATTATTCACTTAATCTGATAACGATTTCCTATATTTGTCAAATTTACTAGTGAAATATTTAATATTGTAACTGTCGGAAAATGATCTAATTTTTTTTTTGTTGATAATTGGTTTTAACTGAATGTGCATATTTAGCTTTTCCCTGCAAAGTCCAGAGCAAAGGCAAAATCGCAAGTTATGGTTTTTAAGTTCGGGAAAATCTGATATATGTTACATTTCTAAAAATATTTCAATTCCCATATACGCCGAAGAACTTTACCCACACTTAACCAACGAATTTGGCTTTGGTAAAAAACATTTCAATATTCAGAATCAAGATCATAAAAAAATTTAATAAATTGTCTATGATTCAGACCCTTTGATCGAATAAAATTAAATAATTTAACAATATAAGATGTGACGTGTTAAACCTGTAGCACATTTTTGCACAATGCTTGTTGATATAAAATACAATGAATTGTAATTAGTTCTTTATCACTGCATTCCTTTTTAATCATCTCTTTTATTTTTTACGTTGCTTTAATATATGCGGTAGAAATTAATCAAATATCTTTACAATGATTTAAATGACTTTCCAGTCATTATTTCAGGCAATAATTTGCTTGGATGCCCCACAGTCGTTCATTATGCATTAAAGGCTTTGTTGTTATTGCATCTGGGACGCTGGAGAGGAACACGCACCGTTTCGGATGCTATACTCCGATCGTTTTCCTGACAACGCACAGTGGTCACTTCTTATATTTTATTCATAAGAATTCAATTCTATGTATTAAATTAGATTTTTATGCATAGTGTCACATCCTAATATCAAATAATTATTTTCAATGGCACTTAAACCGACACTGTACAATACATTGTACATTGCACCCCACGACAGAATATATTGAAAAATAACAAAAAAATATTGTATAAATTTCAATGAATAAATTTATCACACACATTAATAAATAAAAATTTAATACCAAAAATACCTTTTGAGCGGTATCGCCGTACATGTACGGCGATCGATCTTTCACTGTTTTAAGTTATATATTTACATAAACGTTATATTTATAAAATATTTTTTTAATCTGATTTAATGTAAATCATTTTTATAGAAAATAATACTGGAATATTAAAGAGAACGAAATAAATAAACATAACAAAAGACATTTTATAACAATTTTGTAAAAGAAATTGAGAGCATCTGAATTGATATAAAAAATCCACAAAAATCGAATATTATATAAAAAATGTGTAAAATAATTTTTTGAAATTTAATGATAGAAAAGCGTTAAATATTTGTTTCAAACATACTAATACTAAAAAGCAGTAAAATAAATCATTGATTTTTTAAAGCAATAAAATCATTGATTTTTTGCTCTATAATTTATTATAAATGCAATATAAAATAAAAATAAATAAATAATTATGGAAAAATACGTAAAATTAACTCACTACTCAAAAGTTTGATAGTCAAATATATGCCAAAATAAAAATATAAATAAAGAAGCACTTTCTGCATTATTTTGTTTATGTCTAAGTTACATTTTATATGTATGTTTTGAATATATTTTTTTAGTGTATATACAATTAGCTAGAGTATCTTATTACATTATAAATAAGTATAAGATATGGCAACATCACAACCCATTTTTATGTTATTTATTATATGATAATTACATTCACAATGGCTATTGTGATGTGCTATTGTCACGTACGGTCTGCACTGCCCGAAATAGATAATGTTAAATGGATTGATGGCGCTTTAAATGCGTAAAATGTTTTACTTAAATGAACACTTTGTGACATCATAATTTTATTAAAAAAATATTTTGCAGCTGTAAAAATAACACCGCATATAACGGTATGAATTAACGTATTGTACAGATTGCAAAACGCAATCAATTGTTAAAGTGCCTCCTAAGTACCTGAAGTATGTATAAATAAAACACTCGAGCAATTTCATAGCGGATCATACAGCAAATAAGAAACATTAGTTATGCAGTTTAAAATAGTAAAATATATTAATATTAGATGTTCTAACAGATAAGGTTGAAGAGCTTAAAAGAGCTTCTGTTTTAGTGTCATTTAAATACAGTCTTTGCTAATAAATATAGATCTAGTTAATCCCTAAATATGCTTAATGGCTGAAAGTCAGACAAAGTTGGCTGAAATTTAATAATATTACTTGTATTATTTGAGTACGGGACGTTTGATTTTAGGGGCCAGCGTGCGGCGGGCCCTATTATTTATGTTTGCGCCGGTTTATATAGTTATTAGTGTGTAGTGTAGTGGAGCTGCGGTGCTGCCTGCTTTCCTGGCCGTGTAGTTTTTGTGTGTTGGTCAGGTTGTGAGTAATGCCCGAGCAGGGCAATACATCACCAGGCCGGGGCTCCGCGGTCAGTCCCTTGGGGGCGCAGGCCCCCCTTGACCCTCCGCCCCCCGCCCCACTATCCTCGAGTGCTTTTACCCATTACACAGAACGGAGCCGAGCGCGTAATAGCGTTCATTTTAGTTGATTAAGAATAACGCGTGCCTCGGTTTACAAAGATCATTTTATTATTTCCATCGGCGACTTATCAATTTTGCAATGGCGGATCGCCATTACGGCGATTGGCTATAAGAAAATGCCCGTGGAAAAACTACCCTATCGCCTTCGAGGAACGCTCTAATTGAATCGCTATATTTTTATCGGTTCATGTAAACAAACCGAATCAATGTGTAACAATTTTTACTACTAATAAATATGTATATTGAATTGACATATTTTATTTTAGAACAAAAAAAATAATTGGAAAAGTTTCATATTCATATGTACCATTAATTTAATAAATATATAAAATGGACATTTTTAATTTATATAAAAAAAAAATACTGATATTTCATATTAGTCTTTAAAACAAGGGAGCTGCTTTTTATCGTAACGTTTAAAGTCCAAAGTCATCTGTGCCATGCAAAATATATTTTCTATTTTTTAAAGCCATTTTAAATGACGTTATGCTACAACTTTCAGTATTTTATTTCATTAGTTACTCAAAAACACTTCTATCAATATATTACGGTAAAAAGATTTAGTAATTTCTAACCATTTTAAATGTAATTGTTAAATTACCGAAATTTTCAATAATTTTTTTTTTCATCTACGTACATATTTTTTTAAATAAATTAAGTTACTGTTTTTAGTTCAACTCAATATTTAGACAATATATTTAGAGCGCATTAAATTCCGGATTGTGAAGTTGATATTGGGGAATCAATTGTCATACATTTACTATTTTATGCGAGGATTAATGTTAAATGTAAGTTATATTTTTACGAAACATTGTTCATGCTGAAACTAAAAAAAAATGATGCAACTTCTATCCCGAAAATATTTTTATAAATGTAATTGCAGTGAAATTATATCAGAATACATTTTCACCAATAGAAAAATTATAATTTATCAGGCAAGTGCTAGTAAAATAATATGATTTCAACTTTTTCATACGTAGTAATATATATAATACATACATTTACATACTATTTAATTTCATGCGATGTATAAATTTTGCAGTGAATGTATTTTTTTCAGTAAAGTTATGATGTCTGAATACATTTTCATCATTGGATATATATTTCTCTAAAGAAAATATTTCTTAACTGAAAAAATGACCCCCTTAAAAATTCTGAAATGACGTCACTGATAATAACAATAATTTTAAATTATATGCATAACATTTTTTTTATCTAAAATGAATGAAAATTATAAAACCAATTATAATTAATAATTAAGAAATATTCATCCACCTGTAGATATATATTTATACTAGCGAAAATATAATTCAACTGACAGTCGCTAATGAAAATGTATGCTGCATTAAAATGTCTATAAAATTTTATTTGACAGTTGCGAAACGTTCATGTTCTGTTCAAACCCAAACCCAAACCTAATCTAATGATAGTTATAAAACCAATTTTAATTTTGAAACTTTTATTGGTCCAAACAATATCAATCGGGTTAATTTTCAAAAAAAATCATAAGTGAACATTCTCACAACTCATTCCCAAAAATATTTTGAAAAGTAACACATTTTGAAATTGTATGCTGCTTTAAAATGTTTATAAAATTTTATTTGACAGTTGCGAAACGTTCATTTACTGTTCAAACCCAAATCTAACTTAATTAAAGTTATAAAACCAATTATAATTAATAATTAATAAATATATATCCACCAGTGGATATATCTTTCTTCTAGCGAAAATATAATTTAATTGACAGACGCTAATGAAATTGTATGCTGCATTATAATGTATACGAAATTTTATTTGACAGTTGCGAAACGTTCATTTTCTGTTCAAACCCAAACCCAAATCTAACCTTACGATAGTTATAAAACCAATTATAATTTTGAATTTTTTATTAGTCTAAACTATATCAATCGGGTTATTCTTCAAAAAAAATCTTAAGTGAACATTCTCACAACTCATTCCCAAAAATATTTTGAAAAGTATCACATTTCGAAAATGTATGCTGCTTTAAAATGTCCACGAAATTTTATTTGACAGTTGCGAAACGTTCATTTTCTGTTCAAACCCAAACACAAACCTAATCTAATGATAGTTATAAAACCAATTTTAATTTTGAAACTTTTATTGGTCCAAACAATATCAATCGGGTTAATTTTCAAAAAAAATCATAAGTGAACATTCTCACAACTCATTCCCAAAAATATTTTTAAAAGTAACACATTTTGAAATTGTATGCTGCTTTAAAATGTTTATAAAATTTTATTTGACAGTTGCGAAACGTTCATTTACTGTTCAAACCCAAATCTAACTTAATTAAAGTTATAAAACCAATTATAATTAATAATTAATAAATATATATCCACCAGTGGATATATATTTCTACTAGCGAAAATATAAGTCAACTGACAGGCGCTAATAAAATTGTATGCTGCTTTAAAATGTCTATGAAATTTTATTTGACAGTTGCGAAACGTTCATTTTCTGTTCAAACCCTAACCCAAACCTAACATAATGGTGGTTATAAAACCAATTTTAATTTTGAAACTTTTATTAGTCCAAACCATATCAATCGAGTTATTCTTCAAAACTAATCTTAAGTGAACATTCTTACAACACATTCCCAAAAATATTTTGAAAAGTAACAGATTTCGAAATTGTATGCTGCTTTAAAATGTCTATGAAATTGTATTTGACAGTTGCGAAGCGTTAATTTTCTGTTCAAACCCAAACCTATCTTAATGAAAGTTATAAAACTAATTATAATTAATAATTAAGAAATATATATCCACCAGTGGATATATATATTTCTACTAGCGAAAATATAATTCAACTGACAGGCGCTAATGTAATTATATGCTGCTTTAAAATGTCTATGAAATTTTATTTGACAGTTGCGATACGTTCATTTTCTATTCAAACCCAAACCCAAACCTAATCTAATGATAGTTATAAAACCAATTATAATTTTGAAACTTTTATTAGTCAAAACTATATCAATCGGTTCATTCTTCAAAAAAATCTTAAATTTTACTAAAAAATGCATGTCATTTAATAAAATACTATCTGTAGTAAAAAACAATATTTCCCCCTCTCCCCCGTATAAAAAGTTGGATCGACGTATACATTTGACACTTTGAACACGCGTGATTATTGACAGCTGTTTGATTTATAATGCTGCTAATATATGAAACTCGAATTGGATCACCCTGCAAATTCTACACGATATTTATTGTTTGGTTTAACATAAGCATTAAAAAAACGCGTGGGAAAATTTGTAAAATATAAGTGAACGAACAATAATATTATAGTATTTGCATATAAGGACAAAAAAATCATATATTTACTATTCTGATATAGTAAATTCCTAAATTATAAAGTTAAGAAAATGGTGAAAGAAAGAGATGTTTAAAAACGTAATTCAAAATCAAATATTTTTATGCAAAATTGCTCCGAGAAATATCATACGATAGACAAATATTACCATACATCAAGTAATGTACGTATATTTGAGAAACCTTTTCAACAAAAATTTTGCAAATGCAAAAGCAATAATTTTGGGAATGCATTGTGTCTACGTACGTAGATGTATGCGAGAGAGAAGCGATACATGCGCGTAAGCGAGGGAGAAACGATACATGCGCGTAAGAAAATTCGTTGTCTCGCTTTTTCTCGTATAAGAGGTATAGCTCATTTCAAGAATTTTTGTCTGGGTCACATCCTGTTACAAGGGTAAGCACGTCGGTTTATGTCGTACAAAATAAAATACAGGCGGCCCTTGACTTTCGAACGTTCGACTTTCGCACAATTCACTATTTCGCACATTTAAAAAATAAACAATTTTTTTTTTAAAAACGTTCTGGATAGCGGTGAATTCGTATGATACAAACAGGTGTACGATGTGTTCAATTTTGCAAAATAAAAATATAATTAAAGAATACGTTCTAAATTGTGGAAAATAAAGATATATTTCCACAATCTTTAATGATATGTTTCCAGAAAAATACAGCAAAAAAAAATACATGGATGAAATGAAAAATCTTTGTCATCGTAGATCGATGACCAACATCAAAAAGATGTCCCTCTGAGTATTTCAATTATTCAAGCAAAAGCTCTTAGTTTGCACAAAGATTGGAAGGAAGTCTTAATATTATAATTTATTTCTATATGTACGAAGGTGTTTTTTTATTCCATTTATGAAACCCGTTATATTTTTGCTGTTTCGGATTTCTCTTGGAAGACTATTATATAAATCAAAACCTCCGTACATAATTCCCCTAGCCGTACTCGTTTTCTTATACTTAATTATCTTTAAATTTTCTCTATTTCTAGTATTATATTTATGTACATCTTTATTTCTTATTAAATACTTATTAAAATATTCTGGTAACATATTATTTTCTAACTTATATATAAATACTAAAACATTCATACTCAATATTTCTTGAACATTCAACCATTCTAATCTATCAATCATACTTTTACAATTAGTTAATCTATTTTTATTTAAGATTACTCTCATTGCAACATTTGTTTGTCTAATTTATTTAACATATTTAATAGTGTTGCACAATAATTAAAATGGGGCAATATTATACTATTGTAAATTATTTTTTTTGTATTTATACTTAATATATTTCTTAATCTAGATAATAAACCTATTTTTCTACTAATTTTTTTTAATATGTAATTACAATGTTCTTTAAAATTTAATTTTGTATCAACAATTACTCCTAAATATTTTATATTATCCACTATTTCTATACTAGAGTTATTTATTACTATTTTGGTACTATTATCTAACACATTTTTATAATTAATAAACATACATTTAGTTTTATTCTCATTTAATTTAAGTACATTATTCTTTAACCATATTTCTAATATACTTAATTCATTATTTAAATTATTTACAATTTCTTTAATGTTATCACCTATGCAATACATTAATGTGTCATCCGCAAATAGATGAATTTTACATTTTTTCACGTTATTAACTATATCATTAATATACAAAACAAATAACAATGGTCCCAATTTAGACCCTTGTGGTACTCCATAAGACACTAATTTCTCTTCAGAATATACATTATTTATTTTAACTTTTTGTTTTCTTTTATATAAGTAATTATTAAACCATCTTAAAACTATATCACTTATACCTATACTCTCCAATTTCTTTAACATTATTTTTCTGTCTATTGTTTCGAAGGCTCTCTTGAAATCCAAGAAAACTGCTCTAATGATTTTGTTTGTATCCTTAGCCAAGAGCCAATCATTTATCACTACTTGTAATGCAATTTCAGTGGAATGCTTTTCTCTGAATCCCGATTGTTGTTCACATATTATGTTTTGAGAAGTAATAAATTCCTTTAATTGTTTGATTACTACTTCTTCTATTATTTTTTCTATACACGGTAGCATGTTGATTGGTCTCATTTCTTTAACTTTTTTACTATTTTTTATTTTAGGTATAGGTACAATAGTAGCAATCTTTAAATTTTCAGGCATTTCTCCTAAGGAGAGTGCTTTATTTATTAAATAATTTAATTTAGTTCCTATTATTTTCCATGTTTCTTTAATTATATTTATATCTAGTTCATCAGTACTAGTTCTTTTTTAAATTTACATGTTATGTTATGAATTTCATCTAATGATACTGATTTAAATTTACTAAATTTTACAATTATTGCTTTATTATTATATTGTACTAAATTACTAATCCTTGGTATTGAATTCACAATTTTTTCTATGCTCTCAATGTAATATGTATTCATTTTTTCTGCTATTATATAAGGATCTTGATATATATTTCCATTAATTTCCATTTTTATTATGTCGTTTTATTGAGTTGGATTAATTAATTGTTTTATTGATTTCCACATCTTATTTGGATCATTTTGTATTTCATCTATCAATTTTTCATACCATTTCTTTTTAGCCATTCTTAATACTTTGACTGTCATATTTCTACATTGTGTGTATGTTTTCCATTTTTCATTAAAGACTTTATATTCTATTTGTTCTGTTTTTAATATTTGAAAAATTTTGTATGACTCGTCTCTTTTCTTTATAGCATTTTTAACATCATCATTAAACCACGGTTTTGGGTTGTAACGATATTCCTTTTTAAAATTATATTGACTTTTTGTTTTACAATCTACTATATTCTTATAAATTTTGTTCCATATCATGTTAACATCCATATTATCTACATTCCAGTCACATTTTTGTAATTCTAATCTTAATTTATTAAAATTAATTTTTTTAATTATATCAATTTTTTTTGTTTTTTTAACCTTAAGTTCATTATGTTTTTCTATATAAATATATACAATAGAATGGTCAGTTATTCTTGGAGTTGATTTTACTTTACAATAAATTCTTTTGTTGTTGGTAAATACTAAATCTATTAATGTGCTCGATCTATTATTTGTCCTTGTATTTTCTTTGACATATTGTCTTAAACCAAATATATTTGATATTTTTTCTAATTTTGATGTGTAAAAATCTTCACATTTGTTCCAATTAAAATTCCAATCTCCAATTAAAACAGTATCCAAAATTTGATCAAAACTCCATTCTGCAATATTATTTATAAATTCTATGAATATATTCGGATTACTATTTGGAGATCTGTATGCTATACATAATATTATGGGAATTTTTTCAATAAAAATCTTAACTGTGATAGACCAGTATGTCTTATCTTGATTATTTTTAAATATAGTATTGAATTTTATATCATTTCTAATATACAGTATAACACTATATATAATATCACAGTAACTGGTTGTCGACTTCTGAGTAAATCGTATGTGTTTTAGATGAAATATGGATAGCGTGATGACCAGATAGACTTTTGGATAGTGATCATAATGTTAAGAATTATAAAAATAGATAAAAATGAAAAAAAAAATAGTATTTCACACATACCATATGTGTGAAATACCATTATTATACACGAGTGTACCAATTTTCTATTGGCAATTGTAACTCAAGTTACATTGGTCAGACAAACCGAAGGATTTCACAAAGAAAAATAGAACATAGAAACGCGATAAAATACTTTGATGAAAAATCAACTTTAGCAAATCACCATATAAACTTTGATACAACCACGACCGCAGACAAAATTAAAAACCCAATACAGGAGCAATTGAAATCGAAATTAAAATAACACTAGATAAAAGAGATGACGCGAAAACACTTATAGCTGGTTACCGATTTAAAATCATGTTAAATTATAATTTATCAAAATAATCTGACTTACCTTGTATTAATGTTGTAATTTGAAGAACCAGGAAGCCACTCCAACCACAAAACCTGCACTATACTCCTTGATTCTTGATCATGTTTTGATGATGTTTTTGATGTTCCTAGATTGTTACACCTTTCTGTCTGAAACTTGGCTGTTTGGTTATGATTTTAGTTGGGCTAGGTTGGGGGTAATGGGTGGGGAGGTGATTGGTAGCTGGCGGGTTAATGTGCCTTATGCACTATACTGCTTCGGGTTCAAAAACCGAATGAATTTTGAAATCATAATATGGGTATATATACTGTAAAACCCTCTGCGGCAAAAGTCCCGATTCCCTTGCTGCATGAGTTTTTCCGATGCTTTTTCTTCAGCTTTAGCACCATCTGGATATTTAACTAAAACAATAAAATGTACAAAATCAATTCAATATTAATTTTATTTTAATTAAAATAATTTAAATTGATGAATTATGTACCTTCAAGATCATTGCAATGCTCTGGGATATAGGATGTTTTTGTTGATTCGATTAGGCGCATATACAAACAAATCGCTTGGTTTTCCTACACGGAAGCAAGCAACATATAATTGACCATGAGAAAATATAAATTCTCCAAATTCAATCCACATACTGGTAACGATTGATCTTGTGATTTGTTTGTCGTTATTACAAAATCCAGTTCAATAAAAAATTGCAATCGTATGAATACGAATGGCATATCTCTTGGAATCATTGGTATGCGTATTAGCCGCACATATCCTTTGAATTTGCCAGTTAAAATTGTGACGTCTTTTAACAATTTATTGCCTGCCAATCTTGCTCCATTGCAAAGACGTTTCTAGTAAAAATGATAGGAATACCAATCTTAAAATTTATGACGTGTGGTGGCAATTCAGCTAAATCAAGTGAATACAAGAATTCAGTTGGATAATATACTGCTTCATCTTGCTTCATAACTGTACTGACTTATAAGTATATTATTTGCATCGTTTTTCAATTGAACACGAATGTAACACACAGTTCATCAGCTGTTCGTTTTCACGTAAATCTTGCAATGTCCGATCCAATGCAATTGATATTTGTAGGACGACCAATATTTTGTCGTTTTTATGGCATTGTTATGCAACAACAATAACATAGCAACCTAAAATCAACCGTCACAATTATTATTCAACAATTGAATATCAATATATGTATTATTTCATAAAATATTATTTTAAAATCAGAGCTTTTTTATTAAATTAATTACATTGTATGATGTCATGATACGAAGAATTTTAGATACATTCAAATAATAATTAGAACGGTGGCGAGCATCTAAAATTTATGAGTCAGATTTCTTACAAACTACTATTTAAACATTCCCGGCACTAATAAAGACAAACTGTTAAATTTTCGGCAAAATCAGTACAGTAGTTTTTGAATATATGGAATACACACATACGAACATTGCCTTTTATTTATATAGATCAGTGTACGTATAAGCTACTAATTTTTACACACAACATTCGCGCGTGCTAGAGCCGATTCATTAATTAAAATACAATTAAATCACGGTTAATTTGGAAGTAAAAATACTATTTTTTTTAAATCATATATTTATGAAAATCAACAAACAATTGAAGCGTTCTGCTCGTGTGTAGTAGTTTCGATGTTTACGGTTGCGTCAGTTGATAATTTGTGGATGGCGTTTGTACAGCGAACTGTATAAAATTACCCTTATGAATATCTGCTTCTGGAAGGCGTCAGTGCTTGTCCTTGAGCACTGGTTGCTCGTACAGGAAGCGAGGCATTAATCCGAGATCGAAGGAGTCCGTTCAGCGAAGATGTTCTTGCAGCGAAAAATTAGTCCGAGGTCGAAGGTAACATCACTTACAACACTAAGCGGACCTAGACCCAAACATCATCCCCCACAAACTACCAATCAAATCCATTCCCATTACATCAAATCCAGTCCAATCACAAATTTAATTTAACAATCATCAATAATCAAACACTTAACACCATGATCAAGGATCAGATTCGTGTCTGATGCATATGAGTCGCTACACAATTAACTATCTTTTGTACAGAATTAATCAATATTTTCTTGACACATCAGATGCATTATTTTATCATTTAAAAATAGTTCAATCCTAAGCATAGTTTGAATGGCAGATAATCGACTTACTCTATGGTTTATCCCTTGCAAGTGTATAAGTTTCCTACCCCTGCTGCTGCCATGTAACCCCAGACGCTCCCGCCACTATATTTGACTTTAGGGAGTATGCTATTTAATCATCCAAAACACATACGAGAAATACATATTTCGTAATTATTAATTATAATTGGTTTTATAACTTTCATTAAGATAGGTTTGGGTTTGAACAGAAAATGAACGTTTCGCAACTGTCAAATAAAATTTCATAGACATTTTAAAGCAGCATACAATTTCGAAATTTGATACTTTGCAAAATATTTTTGGGAATGAGTTGTGAGAATGCTTACTAAAGATTTTTTTGAAGAATAACTCGATTGAAATATTTTGGACTAATGAAAGTTTTAAAATTATAATTGCTTTTATAAATTTCATTAGGTTAGGTTTGGGTTTGGGTTTGAACAAAAAATGAACGTTTCGCAACTGTCAAAATTTCATAGACATTTTAAAGGAACTTAAAAAGTACCAATCTAATCCTAAATATTTATGAACTGCTGAAAATATCCACAGTTCATAAATAAATTGAATACGCGTGTAATATTAATTTTATGGCATGTGATAACTATTCTATATATAGCTTAATTTAACTTAAATATATATATACATATATATACATTCGGTCCATAAATGTTGCGCATGCCTTGGGACTAAATAGTTTTATCCTTTATTCATTTTTTTAATTTACGTTATTATGAAATGTAATCGCTCAGAAAATGGGCTACAAACAACGATGCCGAGGGAGCGGCTAAAGCCGACCGCAACGCGGGTGGACTAGCCGGTCAGCTGTCTTGCGCAGTCGATACGCGTGCGCCATGAATTGCTTATCGGAGACTGAATTACGCACTAGAACTTCAGCCGTTCTGTCTATTTATCCGACCTTTCGGCCTTCATGTTTCACAGTGGGAGCTGCTGGTTTCCCATACCAATAACCGGGCAGGTGTAAAATTTATAGTACTAAATTTAAGAATTTTCCAGAACTGCTTTTTATATCACTTTAACGCTCGTTTAATTGTTTTTATTTTTATGAAGCTGAAAAGTGAACTAATTTATAGATATATTCATCCCCAGAATTCCATTTAAAAGCAATAAATTACATTAATAATGTGATTATTAAAAATTAACTAAAATATATTTTAACGAATTCAATTTAATAAGATTAGTTCTTACCATACCGGCGACAAATGCTTCTGTAGATAATTTTTTACAATGAAAAGAATTAATACATTTACTAGTCAAAGTGAGAATAGATTGGCAGCTCTTGCATAATATCAATCGAAAAAAACTTTTAGACAAATTATCAGTGGTCATCACGCTATCCACATTTCATCTAAAAACACACATTTCATCCAAAAACACACAAAATCTATTACCAGCAAACTGTTTTTGGATTCGGTACTCACAATTTTTCATAGTGACTTTTTAAAAATTGAAAATGAACCACCAATCTTCTTCTACATCATTAAAAAGTGATAGTATTGTTGGAACGAAACCAAAGAAAACTGACTTCCAACTTAACTGTGATTTTATTTTGAATTTTTATTTTTTAAATGTAATTAATTTTATTTTAAAATATGTATATTTTATATGTATGTAAATTTATATCTATTATTTGTATCACTATGTAAAAAAAATATTTTATTAATTTTTGAAATGTTTTTAATTGCATTTTTTAAATAATATATTTAAAAGTAAAAGTTTATGATCTGTTTTAAACTCTTCAAACTAATAATAATAATAACCTTTATTGCAGTGCATGTAGAAACAAAAAACACAATCGTATTTTCGTGCGACGTACATGACTATTCTTGCGACTGGGCTCTAGCACGCGCGAACGCAATGTGTACAATTTGGAAGCTTTGACGCTCATTGTTCTATATGACGCGCTTATTGCTGACTTTTATAAGGAGCATCGAATAAAATTAGTTTTCAATAAATAAATACATAATATGTTTATCAAATAAAGAAAATAAATTTAGAAATATAGTTTTGTTTCCCTCCCCCCTCCCCTGACCATATGCTGTTTCAAAAGTTACCGCGCGCTACTGATATACATATAAATATTTATATATTAAGAGCGTTTAACAATGTTTTTATTTATTCTCACTTAATTGTCTAATTTACTAATGTTGGCGTGGATGAACGATTCCTTTATAATATGTTTCTCGCACGTCGCATGCATCTCGGACGGCCAGGGGATGCTGCATCTCATCCGATGCATCTTTAATGGTGATGCCACCTCAAGGTCGCGCTGCACGAAGGCACGAGGATCACTTTCTGGGGGCCCAGGGTATATTGCAGGGAAACAAATAAGCACATAGCAGCAGTGTCTGACCGCGCGGTTGATTTCCCAGGAGTTCACTTCTGCTCTTCTTTCACGAGCCTCTCTTCTCTCACGGCTTCCTTCTTACGGGAAAGAAAATTACACATGTATGTGTATGTATGTTCAATATAGCACAAGGACGGTGATGGCCATATTGTACTTCGTCTTAGCAAAAATGACTATTTTCAAAATAATTTTCAAGACCCATGACCTAAATGGCGACGTAGCAATATTATTAAAAATTAAATTAATAATAAAATTAAAAAATAATATATTCTTAATATTTTTTAACATTACTGGTGAAATTAAAAGGTAAAATATACGATTTAGTGAAAAAAAGACTGTTTATTTTTGACTGTGACTATTTTTTTAATACTGTGATTTTATTTATTTATTTTTAATTGTTTCAAATTTTATTTTAAGTTTGTACAGTTTCGCAACGAATTGTGAAATAAACTCATCAATATTTTGTATCATACTAAATACGCCGACCGACAAAATTTCGGGTCGCAAGGTCACAACCCTCAGGTATAGAACCCTACATTAAAGCATAATCGTTTTTTTATTCTTATTTGCATGAACATACTTAAAATATGTCGCTAAATAAATTTACCACGCACATTCCCGACCGTGCCAACCAGTCAGGCGGAACGAAATGTCGAGTCTCGAAAGTTCAATGTAACAAATCATCTATTGACTTTTGTCCGCTGTATGTAAGTAACGCGACAAACGGAAGCTACCAAAATCTTAATGTTCGACCGAACGATAATTTCAACCCTAACTTACGTGACTTTGAAGGAATGTGCAAACCAGTCAAGTGAAACGAAGCTTCGAGTCTGGAAAGGGTATTGTACTTTTTTTTATTTTTCTCCTGGTTATATGAGCTATTAGCTTCTGTTCAATGTACTTGTATTGGTAAGTCTCAAACCTTATCTAAAGTCACCTTGGTGACCTGCTGTTTGTTTATGTGGGAGTATATATAGTAACATAGCAATCTATCATTTTTATTTATTTTATTAATTGTTTATACACTAAACAAATACATTCAAAACATACATATAAGCATTATTAATATTATAAATTATTATTATTTTTACTGATTGTCCTAGAAATATTATAATACAAATTCACACCTTCGTACAATACTCCCATGTCTATAATAGTATAAAATATATGTACATCTTTATTTATTATTAAAACTTATTATAATACTCTCGTAACATATATATAAATATCCAACCTATCATAATTCTACAACTAGTTACTCTATTTTTATTTAAAAAACTCTTATTTCCCTATTTTGTGGCACAATAATTGAAGTGAGGCGATATAATACTATTGTAGATTTTTTTATATTTATACTTAACATATTTCTCATTCTAAATAACATCCATACATATTTTTCTATTATTATTATTATTTTAATTATGTAATAACAATGTTCCTTAAAATTTATTTTTTTATCTATAATTACTTCTTAATATTAAAAGTGGGGCAAGTCAATTTTGTTTAAAAAAAAGAGTTACAGCTATTTTTCATTAGAAATGAACTTAAAATTTCTGTTTTTAATCAATTCAAAAACCCATTTTTTCTTCAACAGTAAAAATGCTTTTATTGCGAATGGAACTGGCCCTTTTTATGTATTATGACAGGGCTCAGCAACCTATGACCCGTTTGATGATTTGAAGTGACCCATTTCAGTTCTGTAAATATAATTTTTTTAACGTGTTACGATGTCACGACTAGACCACATATATGGTTGTTAGGACCAAAATTATTCACTGACCCGAATAGACTTTTTAATAGTCCCATTTTAATTATTTTGACCCGCAGCTAAAAAAGGTTGCCGAGACTAGTATAATATTATGATATGCGTTAATCCTTCCGTCCAATTATAGATAGATGAGTGGTTCGGTTAATGAACCCGACAATCCCTTTAGCTATCGAGTTGTATTTGTATTAATATAATCGCTACTTTGTACTAATTACTCCTCATATATGATTTTGCAAAATTCTTTCCCAGATTGATTTTCAGAACACTGAACTCGTAACAATGGATAGTATTATAATAAGATCTGTTTTCAGTTGATTTGGTGTAACCACATAAAGCCAAACTCTATTTAGCTTAAAATAATAAAATAATAAATTCATAAAAAGTAACGTTAAACTATGTAGTAATGGAAATAGGTCATTTATACAAGACAATAAAAAAAATGTTAAGAGTTATGCGAGGGATTAATTTTATTACATGTCACTACTATTATATTTCATGACGATCTTTTCGAGAGGATTGACACGGAACGACGTCTCGCGTTTCTTTCTAGCATTCACTCGTCTCTTTCTAGCGTCTTGTTGACGTATTTCGAATGATCGACCAAGCGGTCATGGAACTGTCGACATTGATCCAGGTGTTCAGCATTTAAAAAAATAGCTCAATAAGTATTATTTTCGAGCTGAATGTGTTATAACGAAGCGGGAAGAGTGCTCATATTTGCGATGAGCAAAAATGCGCGCGCGCAAGATGCACGTGAGACGCTGCATCCCCACCCCCGCGGTCACAGCTGCGCGGCGTATGAAGCGACGCCTGTGCGGATTTGTGGAACTGGCAACGGCGTCGGTGTGAAACGTCATCGTGACGTCACGTGATTGTTTTGTGAACCGCCGGGATAGAAGGATTGCCCTCGCATATAAATAAATGATTTTGTAAATTCACGTAATTAGTTTCAATTTATTCACTCGTGCCAAAATCAGTTACTTTAATCGTACTATTTTGTTAATTTAACTTGATATTACATTTCTAATAAAAATACTTGCTCCAATATTTTTTCAAAATTTTTCTTTATAACTTTGGACTTTGTAGTATATATGTTTATCTTCTCCTCTCGATAAGAAGTCGGGTTCTGTCTTCTTTTATGTGCATCTCATTCCTGTTAGAAGGCTGTTTTATCGTGGATCGAAGGACCAGTGAAACACTTAGATTGTCTTGAGTCCTTTATATTTCGTCTTTCTAATTGTTTGACAATAAGGATGAATAGCGCATTCTGCAACGTCTCAGTGTGTTCGACCCCAGTAGCAGCACTCGAATTTTTATTTTTAAAAAAACATTATAAATTATATTACACATAATAATTAATAATATATGTCACTAATTCCCAGACAGTCTGGTAGTTAATACTTACTTATAGGTATTCATTACGTCTGATTGACTTACCCAATTGGTATAGATTTTCCCCGTTGTAACGCATTGGACTTATGTCTGCCATGTTAATATTATGAATATATTGACATAGAGATTAATGTAAATGTGAAATTCATCATATCTTATCTGCTGATTTTTTTATATATATTTTATTCCATACCTAGTCCTCTGTTTTAAAAGTCACGGCTCGCCACTAATATCGATCATCTTCTTTCGAGCATGATTCCGAAGATTGAACCAGGATCATGTTGTAAAGAACTTCATGAGTGATGCATAGTCGATGTTACATAAGTGATACATACGAGCCAGAGAGCCAGTGATGAGTAGATTCCCTACTCATCACTGGCTGGTGCTTATAGAATCAAAACTTGCATATAATTCTGTATCATTTCCTTTTATATTTATATATATGAATCACTTTTGTAATTTGAGAAACTCTATAATATTAATTACGAGCAAAAGAGAATTTTATTTAAGTAATGATGTAGTAAGGTTCACCTATAACTCTTGCGACTAAGAGATGCGCTCTTGCATCGAATTCCCTCATATACTTACATATTTATTTTAATACTATGCTACTTTTCATTCGACAAGCCCTTTGCGCCATTTCTAGAATTTCACCATTTATTTGAGAAAATATACGGCAAGGATGCAGTCGAACCACTGAAAGGCTTAAAACATACTCACCAACACGCGTACACGTATATTTTCCTGTGTGGGTGTGTTGTTAAATTTGCCGAGGACATTCGGCCAACACAATTTTATGTAAGCATGTTTATAGCCCCACGGGGCATATAAAATGTGGACGAACGTGTACCGTCCACTATTGGCCAAGACCTCTCCGCCGCGTGGTCACCCCACACCATACACATTTGAATACGACAGCAGCGCCACCGCGTCCGAAACGTGCGGCGAATGAACAAATTAAAACAATGATCTGTGCGTGTGTATTTCTGTACTACAAGTTGTAAAAAAAAACAATAAAATATAATACACAGTTGTAGTCTAAAACTCTGTATTAATTTTTAATGTTTTTTTATTTAAGCTTATATTTTAATGGTGCGACCATTTTTATTTTAGTCAAGGACGATAATTGGAGGGGGAAGTGGGAGCATTCCCCCACCCCCCTTGAATTTGAACAAAAAATACATGGCATTTAATCTCAATGAAATTATTAAAAAATAAACTATTAAGAAAAACGATCATTGACTGTCTAACTATTCCCCCTCTCCCCGGAAAAAGCTGGAATGCCGTATCTGATTCTAACCCAGAAATTCTCAGGCTATCCCTCAAAGAAATCCAAAAAAAAACAGACTCGAATCTATCCTAAAAATATTTTTTTAAATATGTCATTTAAATGAAACCATATTGGAATACAGATTCACCGGTTAATATAAATTTTTACTCAGTTGGTACAGATGTATCCCGTTATAACGCATTGCCTGCCAGGTTACAATGGAATATTTAACCACTTCATCCTCGGGACGAATTAAAAAAAATATAATAATAATTCTTTCCGCTGACACAACTATGCCACTTTTTCGTCAAGCATAATTGATCTATGACAAAACCCTTTGAACATTTTATTTTCTTACCAGAATGCAGCGACAACCTTTTCAGTAAAGAAACACATATTTCATATTTTAAAATTAATTCTTAAATACAGTTGTGTCAACTAACGAAGATTACCCGCAGCTCATACACATGGAATATAAAACATTAAATGGAATAATAACCTTTACAAAAATTGATTTGCTTAATAAGAACTAACAATTCGAATAGCTTGGAAAACAACGATTATAAGCAGATCGGTCAATAACTTGCCATATTTTGTATCACCATTTTTACGTAACGATATCAAATAATTTTAATCATATTTTTCTTCTTTATTACACAATTTGTCTATTGACAATAAGTGATTTTTGTAGCCATTTTTTATTTTTCTTTTCCTTAGTTAATAAGTGCAAGGGAAAAAGAGTAACGCGTTGGAAGATATCCAGTGGAATCATCCTTTACTTGTTCTTGTTATTATTTTTAACATACATACATGCATATACTCACAAATCATGCATATAAATATATGTACATACATACACACATAAACACTTACATGTATATGCATAAATATGTGTGGTTTAATTTTGTTATCGGTGTAAGCTTATTTTATTTTGTTAAATGATTAGTAGAGTTTGTTATAATATAGTCTATGTTTTTATAGTTTATTGCAACTTAATAATTACTTTTAGTATTATTATGTAGTTTTTGCACAGACTTTTAATTACAGTTTGAACACTTTCGCACTTGCAGTCTCTGGCAATGAGCTTGTTTGGAATATACCATAGAGCCTTAACTATTATACGGAGTACTTTGTTTTGAACCATTGTATAATATTTATATTTGACCTGGAGAAAGCACCCCAGACCTGAGCGCCGCAGGTCCATATTGTTTTGTATATCAGTACTTTAATTTCTAATGATAAATTTGAATAACGACCTGTTAACCAATACAGCTGATGAAGCTACATCTAATGACATGAGACGCATTTACAAAAATACGTGACCTTTGATATATTGACTAGCGGATACTCTATCTTATGAGATTTTTCAGCCCGTCTTTAAAACGTCAAAAGGTTTATGCAACATTTCAGAGATTTAACCCTTATTTGACTGGAGTATTAAATGTTCAGCAAATGCTTTAGCTTTTTCCTTGTTTTCTCTAACCCATTTCCTGTTAAATAGTCTGATCGTTGATGCTTTTTTATCCCATACGTAAGTTGGTGTTAAACTTTTTAATTGATTATTTTTTTTGTTTTTAATATGATTTTTTTCTATTATAAGTAGTGGTGTTAAAGGTAGCTTCACACAAAAAGTTGTTTTGTATCAAAATGCAGTTTAATATAACATCTTAATATGAAGCTCTTAAACAAGGAACAGTCACACCGTTCAGTATGTTCATAAGTACAGTAGAATCGGAGACATGCTATTTGGGTGCGTGTAGTTGGACTAGAAAATACTTACACAATTTTTTGAATGAGATATCCTCCACATAAAGTAACAGGCACCCAAATTTACAGTTTACTGTACGTATTAGAAGATCCAGGGCAGTTTTAGTTAGGTATAGTCAAAATTGGGAGATATAATTTGTTTTGAATCCTCGGAATTGTAAATATTCAATGATCATCTAATTCCGCTTTAATTAATGTGTTTATTTGTAGTTTTTTATCATGGTAAAAAGGATTTGGAGGCGGTTGAATTAAAACAAACTGATTTGGAACATGTGTGACATAGTATATAACATATATTTTATGTCATAGATACATTAAAAAACAAAAAATTATAAAAGATACATTCAAGAATATCGGTTACATAATAATAAATGAAAACGAAAATACAAATATTCAATAAAATTAAATCTAAGTTAAAAAAAAACAAGCAAGAAAAAAATGCACGTTGTATACACTGTAGGCGATGCTTTCTAACTACCAATTTTATGTTGTTTTTTTATCGAATTATGTGTTATAATAACATCAATAATAAGAACTTGAATCATTTTAAATGATGCAATTAAATTAATTTTAAAGCTGTGCTTCCACATGTGCACCTATATATGTATACATTTTTCATTGATATCATTAAAGAAAACGATATCGATCGACATTTCGTTAAAAATAAGACTAGGGCCTAATAATGGCTTGTAAAAAATGTTTATATAAAATATATATATATATATATAATAGCTGAACCCTCAATAATTCGACGGACATTAGCAATGAACAAAAAAATGTACATGCTTATTGAGTTTACAATATTAAGTATGTTTAATTATAAGTCATAGATATGGACCATTTTAATTGGCTATAAATAAAATAAAAAAATACACCGAGAAAAAGTGCGACCCGGTTAAACGACAGAGCCAAGTCCGTCGTCGTATTATAATACATATTTTTATTAAAAATTAATAAAAAATAATAATCCACCGCAAGACTGCATCATTGCAAAATACATTATTTATAATTCTCACTAGCCTTCGTATCGTGCACGTTCATATACTATGAAAGAATAAAAAAAGGACATTTTTAATAATTATCTGTAACATATTACACCGTTGATTAAATTAATTCAGTGGAGAAATAAATTTACATTTAAATACAATACATCGTCATGTTGCTGAGAAAATTCGATATTATCGTAGCTATTAAATTCATTTTGAAGAACAACTATTTTATCAGTTTAACAGTTATTTCTTGCAGCAAACAGACGATATAAATGTACATATATAGTAAAACGATAACTGGCTTAGTAGAAAATGTTTCAGAACAGTAACACACAAGCGTAAAATTTAAACATCCACATATATATAATTAAATAAAAAAACGTGCAGTAAATATAAATATATGTAAAAATGCACAAATACGACCAAAAATAGTTTTAATTGACAATATACACTATAAAACATAAGGTAAGAATACGGCAATTGACATTTTACTTTAAAACTTAATAAAACATTGAGAATTAAATATTTTTTTAACAGTCGTCTTACAAGTTCATAATGCAAGGTCTTTGTATAAATAAGTCACAAAAAATGTTCAACCACTTCCCGACCAATCACGCAAATACGTGTGGTATAATTTGGGCAAACATACAAGACTTACGCTCTGTGTGAATCGATAACATGGTACATATAAGGGAAGGACACGGCGCAAAACAGAGAATTTAAAACCACTGAAAAAACCTCTGCTAGACAACAGATATTGTCTGACCGCAGATGTATACATCCCCAAATTTAGCACCGAATTCAACAAACATATTATATTTCAAAATTGTTTTGAATGTGTATATATTTTTGAATCGGGAGCCACCCATAAAAATTGATATTATCAATATTAAAATCATATGTTTGTACTAAGGATCAAAGTCTCCGTTTCGATAGACGATAATTTTTCTATTATCGATAATGTCGTTTGTTTAAGCGATAAAATACAAAATAAAACAATGTTAACTAATGGCGTTCGAAATTATGCGCCCTTACAATCTCCAACGTAGAAGACTTTACGTGTATGGCCGAACTAGTTCTGGTACTAGAAAAAGTTAAAGATATGAGTTAGGGCTTTCTGCTGACGATTCACTGATCGCTCAAAAAACATTTCCATTTCAGAGGATAAGATTTGACCCGTCACATGTTGAGAAGATCCTCTACATACAACTGAATCACAGTCGAGTCCGGATCACTAAACAAAACATTGGAATTCCTATTGTTGAAGAATTACCATAATCTTTAACCCCAAGAAGTCGTGTTAGTTCTGCATCCAGTGCAGCAAATAAGGACTCCCACAACTGTGAATGTGACTCCAAGAAAAGCTCAAAGACAGTTACCGAAAACTTAAAAAAAAAAGTTCCAAAGAATTGTGTATGCTCCAGATTCAGACTCAGATGATGTTGTCAGCATTGTTCTTAAGAGATTATCAGTGCAAGTTACACAGAATCAGAGGCAGATACAGAAACTGATTAGACTTCTGAATGCATCAGTGCATCTTAAAAAGTGATTAAAATAAGGTGAATTTTTTGAAATTTTAATATTTGTGATTTTTTGGCTTTAAAGATTAAAGAAATATTTTTATTATTTAATGTTCTCGACATTTTAATTTATAACTGGTAATTTTGTAATAATAATAATTTAGTAAAATTTTGTTAGGGATTTTGATTTTTTTATTACAAACGAGTTACGAAATTTATCGTTAATTTTTGAGGTTGTACAAAATTAAACAATATTTATATTAATCGATTAATATCGATTACACAAACGATAAATATCATTTATCGTTATCAACCATCATCGATAATATATTTTTTTATCGTTTCGTTCATTACAGATTCAAACATTTCACTCCTTAGTTTGTACTACAATAATATATGTTTGTTAAAACAAGGTTATTTTTTCGCCAATATCAAAAACCCTGCTATAGAGTTTAAAAACTCTGAAAATGGCTTTTGAAAAAGTTGAATATGCCAGCAAAAAAAATCTCAAAGGAACACACTTGTACAAGTTTCTGATTCAGTACAGTGTAAAAATTGAAACACATTATCACATTTGATAAATAACCAATAATACTTTTCAGCATATCTCAAAAATTTATTTGTTTATAAAAAATAACATATAATGAGTATTGCCAGTCGCGGTGGGTTAAAAAAGTGAGTATATATTTGTTGTTACATGATGATTCAAATTATTGACATAACATAAGATTGATTTTCTTTGAACATATTATTTAAATTTAAACAGTCGACCGGGAAGCGGCTCAAGTGTATCAATTAATCGGCAAAAATTACAAACAAAAAACATTTATTTCACATTGATGTAACATACGATATAACAAACCGGTCAAACGAGACAACCCTGGAATGAAGACCGTCTGCGTTACAATTACATAAATCCTATTATCAATATAGTATAATACGTATAACACACATATTTATGTAACATTTTATAACGTTTGGTCAAACACACATGAATATATTTTATAGATTAACACTATTTCGGATATAACATTAAATATGTAAAGTAATTTCACTGGTCTTTGAGTACTTTCCTATCAAATCATCGATATTATGGCATTATCTTAAATCGATAAAATTATTAGTAAAAACACAATAGATCAGCGATCCCCAAATTTTGATTAAGTACTTTCGCATGAGATAAGACTACAATAGACTGTTATTACCAATATGCCTTTCAGAACAGCTTTTGTATTTTTTTATAAACTCCACTTCGGATACCACTGCTCTAGACTACAAAATAAATTAGAAGCTTATAATATTGTACACGTTTACGTGCAGCGATGCGGGAAGAGTTCACAGGTTTGTCTTTTAAAATCAAATATTGAATGAAAGTTTGCCAATAAGAATCACTACTAAAAATTATATAAATACAAGCTTATACGTTATGTAATAACAAGTAACCAATTATAAAATATTTCATAATATAATCATATATAGTTTTTAAACATCAAGATATTATATGTGTATTAATATAAGATAATTGGATATATTCTCTCGGGTTTGAAATACGTGTGCCGTATATAACGTTAAATAGACAAATATGTAACCATAATATGTATCGTCGGTGTCAGTATTTTGATTCACATTTCGGAGTAAGTGAATCCTTGAGCTTGAGCCTGCTGGTGTTGTTCTAGCGGAAATTCTAAAAAATACAAAAAAATCAGAATCCGAACAACATTCAAAAACACATATTTCGATCGCACGTACCGTTCTCCTTGCCTTTATTTTTATCGGCCAGGGCCAAGATGGCTTCTAAAGATTTCTTTTGATTATCTGGCAAGTTTTCTATGAGGGACTTGAAATTGATATCTTGAGATGAATACATTTCTATAACAAAAATACATTTAATACAAACATTTTTAATATTATTATAAATAAAATAAAAAACAACACTCACTAGAAAAGATTTCTTTAAATACTAAATATACATCTATGGTATTATCAGGTTTTTCTAAAATTGTTTCATAGCTTTCTAAAGGCGTCACATCTACTCCGTTATAGTCGTCTTCCTGAAATATAATTGTTCTTATTACAAATTAGCCGCAAGGGATATTAATTATAAATTTATTTGAAATTAAATAATTGAGTTTTTCTAGCCTAAAGTAAGATATTTATTTTTACTAAAATTTATTGTCGTTAAAAAATTTTTAATACAATACATACATAATTGCTGTCGCCGCTGTCAGCACCTTCTAAAATATTAGTTCCAGTATTGGATTCGCTGCTCTTATCTTCGCTCTTTGTTCTTAAAACAGCATTGTCTTCATCATCAGACGAGAGCGCTAAACAGGTTAATTGACACATATTAATTGGCATGTTTAATAAAAGTATAATAATAAGTAAAAAAATAACAACCTTTATAATCATCAGTCCCAGGGATGTCATAACCATCACTTTCCGCTTGCTCTTCCAGCAACTCTTTCATTTCGTAAGCCTTCTTCAAACCGTCGAAGAGCATCACTAAAGACGGAATCACTTTAGTAATGTTGCTACCTAATATTGAACTATGATTGAATTCTAAATGCAGCATGGTACAGAGGCCAATGATGGATATTTTGCGATCGTGAATTCTGTAAAATTAATTGTTTTTAATATATAATTAAATTTTCAATAATGAATTACTTCATTCAATGCAAATGTATAATACCCCAAAAAGCAATCCGTATCGTTCAACCACTGTTTAATGAAGAAGTTCATCGGTGTATCGTTAATCGAATCCACTTGAAGCTCTTGCATAGTGTTCAAAAAAAACACAGGATCGTAATACAGACCGGCTATCACAATCTTTGGATAAAAAAATTACACATAAGTACAAAAATACATAATCAATAACAATTAAAATATATGGGTAGGACAAAAAATAAAAATGGTATGTAACCAAGCTCAAAGAAAATTCATTGGGAATCAAGTTCTTAGAAACTAAGTTTCCACAACATCGGTGACTCAAATGTAGCAAAACAGGAATGAAAATCTCAATCAAGATTTTAACACATGACCGACTGGCAGCTTCACTAGCAGACTTATTATTCAGATGTGAACAGGTTTTTTTCAAACTATTCCAATGCAATTTTGATACCAATTACACAGAATATATTTGATTAGGTAAATAATATTTATTATCGTTTTAGAAGTACCAAAAAATATTTATTCTTCACTTTTGCAAGAATGAAAATGCCCGAGAGCAGGCCGAAAAGTGCTCTCGGCGCCAATTATGGCAACTGGAAAATAATAAATAGGGCAGTTCCCGACGGATATACAATACGTGCCGGTAGAGGAAAACACGGTTGCAGATGCATTGTCAAGAACGGATGCTATGATTGCGGTAATCAACAACGGACAAAGAACTGCCGAAGTTTATAGCGGCAGGCGAAATACCGTTAAAGGATTACATCGACACACATCGGGCGCAAACTTTGGTTTTCAAACAAACAAGAGGCGCCCATTCATCACCGAGCAGTTTTCAAATCGGTTTTTTTTTTACAAAAATGAATAAAATCGAATATCGTGCAGTGATTAGATACTTGTTTTTGAAAAATAAAATGAACGATGAGGTCAATACTGAATTAAACAATATCAACAATAAAATATTGGACGACTGGATTTAAACAAGCATTTTTGATGATAAACGTCCAGGCTGTCAAAATGAGGTCACCACGCCAGAAATGGTCGATAAAATCCACGGAATGATAATCGATTAACGACGAGTGACTAAACCCAAGATAGCTGAGGCAATGGGCATTTCAACAGAACTGCTAGTCAACATTTTGCATAAATATTTGGGCATACGAAAGCTCTCTGCCAGATGGGTACCGCATTTGTTCTCTATCAACAACAAACGCGATCATCTGGTCATTTCTAAAGAGTGTTTGGTCATGTTCAACCGCAATAAGAAGGACTTTTTATGCCGTTTAGTAACTGTGGACGAAACATGGATATATCACAACACCCCAAAGACCAAGGAGCATTCGCAACAGTGGTCAGCTTCTAACGAATCGAAGCCGAAGAAAGCAAGGTGATTGGCCAACAAGATCATGGCCACAGTTCTTCACAGATTTGAAATTACAGCGACCGCATTTGTCGAATAAAAAATGCTCTTCTACCAGGACAATGCACCGGCGCATAAATCGAACGTCGGAATGGCAAAATTCTAGGATTTGCGCTACAAATTAGTTCCTTGTCCACTCTATTCTCCTGATATGGCCCAACCGATTATTATTTATTTCTAAACTTGAAAAAATGGCTTGGTTTTTTAAATTTTTTATGTCCTCGATATTGCTTTCTATGAATAGAACCAAAAAAAAGGTCACGCACACGTGTTGGGACAACGAATAAAATACACCTTTCCCAGAATTGACGCAATTATACATTCCTAATTTTACAATACCCCTATTTTTTTAGCATTATTAACGGAAAACGAAAGTTAACAATTATAATTATCTCTTATATATTCAAAAAACGTTTAAAAAATGCATCCAAGTTGATAAAAATAATCAAAATACAAGAACTGTCATGTTTTCAATTGACCACAGCTGTACATTGTTGATAACAATTACACATAAATAGTTATTTGATTAGGAAATTATTATTTTTTTATATATCAAATTTAATAATAATTTTTCTGTTGCTAACATTTTTTCATCAAAGTTCTATGAAATATGAAATAATAGAATATTAACAATTATACATCTGTTTTCATTTTCATGCACACGAAAACATGCGCTTCACATGACAGCGTTACTAAAACTGAATTCTTATCTATAAGTTTTTATGTGCATCAAACTCAATTTCCTTATTATGGTAGAGTACGCTCGGGATAAGGATTCCGGTGTGTTATTGTGTGCGTGAAATGTGTGGCTCAAAACAATTTTGCTATGAATATTTATTTTTTTTATTTTAAAAGAAAATATATGTTTATTAAATATATTTACATCTGAGCTACGTTGGAAAATTCAACGGACAATTAAAAATATATTATATAATCGAAGAAACCAGACATTGATGTCATTAATTAAATATTTGCAAAATTCAAAATGTTTCACTAGTCAAAAAAATAATGAAGTCTTTAGCTATTCTTCAAAAGCAAAAAGATATAAAATGGGGAAAGAAATTATTCGCAGATTGTTTAATGGCTCGACGACTCTATTAAATCATTAGAATCCATTGAATAAATTAAAAAAATATCATTGGCGCAACGATAAGAATAATAACTTTTTTAAGCCTTACAGAGAATAGTGTAAAAAAACCAACAACGTACGGATTAATGGAAAAATAATTAAAATATTTTAATACACGGGTAAGAGAACGAATAACTTACAGTGTATATTTGAAGCCTTGATATCAATTAACCCAGATAGGCCCAAGAAATTTTGTTCTCTTAAAATTTCATTTATAAATAAAAAACAGTGGCACGAGTTTAGTGACCTACCCGTGGGACAGTGGGCATATCTGGGTTAAACCAATATCAACACAAAATTATTTAAAATAAATCACTAGAGAAGATCGAACTTCTGTGCCACACTGCACTTTAATGACGAATACCAGCGTTGACGAATCAGCGACTGTCATTAAAAGAGAAAGCGAGACAACGAAGTACACGCTACATCGCTTCTCCCTCTCATATACAAGTACACGCACACAATAAAAAACCGGCATCCTTATCCCGAGCGTACTCTACAGAAAAAAAAACTAATAGAATCTTACTAATCTGACAATTTTGAGATTCTCAATTTAATGTTTAATGGTATGATATATTCACTCACAAAAAAATCAAAGAATATTTTAAAAAGACAAAATTGAAAGATATACAAAATATATGTACATACTAATTTTTAAAATGGACCATCGCATTTGTTTCAACATAACTTAATATTTTTATTTTTCAAAATAAAATAAAATTTAATACATACATTTATGTATGTCTTAAAAACATTCTAAGCATAAATTTTTAATTTGACATGGAAACCATCATATGCAAAAGATGGCAATTGCCATCTGCGGTATTTAACACATCTCATGTGGGGCCGATCGAGCGTAAGTTAATGAGCGACGTATTCGGGGTTGCACGCGCAATTAGTCGCGATAGCATATAAATCATTAAAACATTTTAAATCTTTACGATAAAAAAAAGAAGAAATATAAACACTCACCTAAAAAAAAAACTAATTTATTTGCATTAGGTAAACTGAAAACGTTCGAAGAATATGCATAAAAAATATAAACAAGATCGGGATTTTTTTTTATCTTGGCCACATGTGGCAATTACGCATGTAGGATTGGGGACAGACCCGAATTATATTCGTATAATAAAGTTAACGAAAATTTAACAGATGTCACTGTAAATCATAAATATAATAATATAATTTTCGATCTCAACCTAAACACATGTAAGGGTGAGGACAGTCTCGAATTCTACTCGTAAAAAATTTTTTTTAACAAAAACTCAGATGTCACTGTAAACCATAAATAAAAGAATATAATAAACAGAACTGTGATCACAGTCTCCCGCTACCGCGGTAAAGATTTTGGTAATTGTAATCACAGTCTCCCGCATACAACGATTGGCGGACTGAGGACTGTGATACTCGTCTCCCGCATGAGATGTGTTAACATTCGGCACGCTCAGCCGGTGACCGGAAGGTAAAGTGTTAAGATACATATTTGTCATGAATTTTATTTTTATCGGGAAGAATATGTGTTTTTGATAATATTCACAAGAATCATTTAAAAACACCTCCAGAATCAAAAGATGTTCTTACTTGCAGACACATCACACGCAACTCGGAAGTTTTTAAGTTCCTGTGCAGCCTTGAGAACGCCAGCTGGATGAAGCTCGGAACAGCCTGATTTATCTGACCTTTGCATTGCAAGATAATGACCTCGAGCAGCTTAGCTGCATGGCACTCTGGATCCTCGCCATAGTCTCCAGTCAGTATCTAAAAAGAACACGTGTAAAATCAAACATGAGATGGGCGAATAGAAGAAAGTTTTGAAACATATGTCGCGCAATAGAACATCGCAAATGCAACGCAGCAACGAATAGTAATAACTCATCATATCAACATTTTTCAGATGGTTTGATTGTTATTTACTTTTTTTCATTGCTTTTTTTTAGATATCGTTATATATACACGAAATATTTTTATTATATACATAGTATCTTACCACTCGACACATATTGAATATGGCCAAAAGATACTGTTCATTGGACAGAAATGCGGTAGTGTCGACGGTGACATAGTTGTGAAGCGCCGGCATCATCTCTATAAAGTATTCCTGACCGCTCCTCTGGAACACCATGTAAATCTCACCTAAGACGGGCCACAGCGGCTGAGATATGAATTTGGTTGTCATATTATAAATCAACGAGAAGGCTTCTTCATAAAAATCTGTAAATAAAATATTTTTAAAATACAACGTTAAAGACAAGTTGATATTTTGCATTTATAAAATAATAAATGTTTATATTTTAAGTATTAAGCGAAATAAATAATAGCGTAAAGAATTTTAAAGCATTCATTTGTACTTATTATTGATTTCAAAGTGCCAAATTACGATTACCAATCAATATGTAGTTTGGACTGTGCATAATTCACATATATTACATCCATCATCTACATTGATAGTATGTTGTAGGAAACCAACCTGGAAAACCAGAGTTAAAAATATGCGCCACAACAAAGAGAACCTTCGGCTGAAGATTACGGAGGGTTAAGTCGTTCTCCATGGACAGTGTCATCACAGTGTCGATGGTATTGAGAAGCGCCATGGCAGTGATCGCTTTCTCGTCGCACGTCGGCGATTCTTCAAACACCTGTATGAAGCTGTTTCCCAAGTGCTCGGTGATCTCGACGGCGACTGGCACCAGATAATGGGGAAAGTTGCAGAACATCTTTTGGATTACGGAAGTGAGGTCATCGTTTTCGGTGACGCGGAGCAACTCGAGCAGCTCCAACATCATTGGGCGCACTTGATTTCCGGTCACCAGGTATCGGAGACCATCGTTGAAAAAGTTTTGCAAGCCTATTGCCGCTTCAAACTTGACCGGCAAACTGGTGTCGTTGAGCAACTTGTCGACGAGCAGTCTCGTCATCTCGTTTAGCAATACTTTGTTCTTAATTTTCGCTCCGGCGTAACAATGAATGACCCAACAGGCCCTAGCTCTGACATGATCGACGGTACTAGACATCTCAGGAAGGATGTGCTGTATAAGCATGTCTTCGATCTTGTCCCTAGTAGTCTTATTGAACAGGACTTTAGAGAGCGAACCAATCATGTGGAGAGCGCCGTCTTTTTGTCTCGAGTTGTAAGCGCTGTCGGATAGCACGAATATGCAGAACTCCATCGATTGCTGCCAGAGGTCCTTGCGTTTTTTGCAGCTGTAAATCAGCAACGTCTTAGCTGCTTGCATCGGCATCAGATAATCGTCAATCTCATCTAGAAATATTTTTAAATAAAATAATGTCCAGATATCATCAAACACTTGAACAAACAACATACCTGTTCTAGATCGTAAGTATGTTTTGGGGTCGCTGACAAAAAGCTCCTCGTTGGTGTCGGAGTGACACATAATCGGAAACACCACAGTTTGAATGATGCCGTACATTTGAGGCTTTAAATACTTCCACGTGTGATTGTGATTGATGCTACAATAATCAATATGGTAAATACAAGAAATATTATTACATAAATCATGGTTAATTTTATTATACTCACGCGTGAGTAATATAATTAAGGGTATGCTGAAGAGCTTTCGGTGATACGAAACATTTGTTCTGATACAATTGCAATGTGCGCAACAGTACTTCCAAGATGCCGCATGAAAATGTTGTTAAATACCAAGAGGCAAACTCAGCGTACAAATCAGTGCAATGACCTGGACTACCGTATCTGAAATATTTTTAAATTAGTAAAAAGCGATTGAAAAGAACCATATATTGGAGTTACTATAAAAGTTGATTCCTTTTTTTATCATTTTATTTTTTAATGTGATGATATTTATTAAAAAAATTCAGTTACTGATCGATATATATATATATTTTTAATTGAACCGGAACGAAAACCGAAATGAAAAAAAAAATGTCTCAAAGCCCGTAAACCTAATGTTAAAGATCTAATAAATAAGAATCCTCCATTGTATCCTTAATTAATTCACTTGAATGTTATTTATTTATTCAGAAGGAATTTAACTTATGTAGCATCCTAAAATTATAAATTACTAACTTATAAAACACTCTATGCAACGTGCGCAAAACCCATTTTTTCAATTTCCATATGGGCAACTCTGTCATTTCGTCTTCGTCCATATTTGTGTATTTAGGTACGCGTTTATCGACAATCACGCGCAAAATCTCCATCCATTGAGCAAATATTTCCTTAGTAATAAAATCCATCAACAAGGAAAACTAAAAAAAAACAGATTATTAATTTGAAAAATATGCAAAAATCGTTTAAAAACACAACTCACTTGAACTATGGCGAAATATATCTTTATAATTTGCTTCTGCAGCAACAGCGATTCGTTGGAATCGTCGTTCATGATGTTGATCATGAGACGGTATAGTGTCGGCATAAGAACTTTGATAGCCGGAATAAGATTTTCACGCGCCGAATACTCATAAGTCTTAGCCAACTGATAGAAGGACAGCAGAGCACCACGCCAGTATCGTGACTCGCTGCTTTGCAAGTAGTGATTGATCTTGTCGATGATGCCTATCCATCGAGTGGGATAGTCATGGCGGATTATGAAGTTGACACATGTGCCTAACTGGTGTAGGATGAGCGGTTCAGGCGTCTGGCAAGCCGCGTCGATGATGTTGTTACGCAGCAATTCTCGGTCATGCTCGCTGAGCCTGAAGGCAGTGACACCGAGTCGGCCGGTGGTATCTTCATGCCAATAGCGGGCGATCGTATTCTTTAAATATATGGCTATGGATTGCCGAATGGCGAGTTCTACATCATGAGAGACAGTCAGCTGAAGTAGAAGCGGTGTAAAGCTGGGCGTCATTATCAACTAAAAAATAAATACATATATAATTAAAATAAAATAAAAATCATCATGTTTAACCCTTTGAATGCGTATGGCATCTTTAATGTCATCAAGAAAATTGCCTTGGAGTAATGTTTATTTTATACAATTTAAAGCTGAAAATTACTTTAATTAATTAAACTATACTTTAAAAAAAATGGCGTAAGCATCCTAAAATACCAGCCGCTATCAAAGGGTTAACACACTAACATCAGATTTCAAATAAATTTAATATATAATTTCGACTTTATTTTCGCCATGATGGAAAAAATACAAATTGAGAAGTAAGTTATAAATCGAAAACAATAAAACATTTGCAGCTGTAAAGTGGGTTCCTCAATGTCTATGAAACTAATTCAAATTCACTGAATATTCTTAGACCAGCTGTTTTAAACACTTCCCGACAATAAACCATTTATATATACACATATTGAATCCATGTGTATATTTTAGCTGATTTGCCACTAGTTGATATATATTTATTCTTTTATGCCCTATAATGGATCTATAACATCACGAGGATTAATAAGCTAAATGTTTTACTTTAATTGGGAATTGTTCGTGCTGAAGGATTATCATACTATGTATATTGACCAAACCTACACATTTATATTACTTGCTGATAATTTACTTTCTCAAAAATGATATTTCTGGTAAGTATGTCTAACAGAAGAGGCCTTCCACACAAGCAATAAAAACATTACGCAAAGTTGTAACCAATAGATGAACGAACAATAATATTATAGTGTTTGTATGGAAGGATAAGAAAATCGTCACAATGCGTACTACTTCTATATTTTGTAAAAAAACTGGTGAAAGGAAAATATCGAGTAGGATTTTTAAAACACATGATCGAAAATCATATCTTTGTATGGAAGATTGTTTCTAGAAATATATGATAAGCAAACATAACCAAACACCAAGTATATAAATATGTAAGTGATTAGTATGTACATACATAAATATATTTAGTATTTCAAATATCAATGTAATAATAAATACAATAAATTCCGCGTCATTAGTAAATGTGTTGAGGACCATTGGTGTTGTGTGAATCACAATAGTAAACAACTAAATATTATTTACAAAGCATAGAGAAAAATATTACCGAGATTTTATTTCCAGGTACAGGTCTAAGCATATGGAATAAATACAGGATATACCTTAAATAAGTAATACATAAATTCCAACATTATGATGTCAACAATGATCCTCGTTAGCATTTATTTGAAGTTATCACAAACAACATATTGTTGTTTAGCAGCCAAATTTTGTACACAAAAAGCATATTTGTGTACAAAAATCGATCTTTAAACTAATCAGTATAAGCAACAACACTAGGTTTACAGGCATAAAACAGCAAATTTGACGGGTTTGTGCCATTAAAAAAATATATATAGTGATCAGATTTTCAAAAATAAGAAGTTTCCGAAAATAAAAAATGTTAATATATTTGTATTGTTCAAATACAAAAGTCGTAAAAAAATTCAGAAAAATAGTCTGATACAAATCAAATCAGAAGACTTAATTTTATGGGTGCTGTAAATCTAATGTGAACACATTACGGTCCGCCATTTTCGCAAAATTATAAATGTTTTGAATAAAAGTGTGACTTTTATCAAAATAATAATAAATTTATATTTATTACCATCTCTCGATAAAAGTTTGAATCTTCTTTGCGTCGCACGATATTTTTACAAGTTTAAGTTCAATTATTTCCAACCCTGGAAAAAGATAAACAGACTGCAAAATGTTGCTAATGTTTGAACCAAGCCAAGTAAAGAAACTCTCGCCTGGCCTTATAACCAGGGCTGTGGAGTCGGAGTCGTGGTGTTTTGGCCGGAGTTGGAGTCGTGAAAAATGAGCGACCCCGAACATTTTTTATATAAAATTCATTTTTTTAAATTATGAAATTTATGAAATTTCAATTGCGTAATAATGAATGTGTATAGCGTATGCATATAAAACGTGTAAAAGAACACCAAAAATACCTGGTAAAATTAAACTTTTTTGAGTCGGAGTCGAGTCGTGTTATTGGTAAATATCGGAATCGGAGTCGTGTTTGTTTTTAACGACTCCACAGCCCTGCTTATAACGCTGACTTCTGTACGGACGCAGGGGTAAGTATTTTATTTTGTAAACTGACTAAGCCTAATGCGTTACAACGGGGTAAATCTGTATCAAATGGGTAAGTCAATCCGACTTAATTTATACCTATAAGTATTAACTACCAGACTGAAAGTCTGTGAATTAGTGACATATATTATTAATTATTGTGTAATATAATTTATAATGTTTTTTTAATAATAGCGCATTTTTTATAAATAAAAATTCGAGTGCTGCTACTGGGGTTGAACATACTGCGACGTTGCAGAATGCGCTATTCATCCTTATTGTCAAACAATTAGAAAGACGAAATATAAAGAATTCAAGACAATCTAAGTGTTTCACTGGTCCTTCGATCCACAATAAAACGGCCTTCTAACATGAATCAGATGCACATAAAAGAAGACAGAACCCGACTTCTTAGAATACCAAGAATTACCAGATTTAATGAAATTAACTTGCATATTTCAAAGAAAATACATTGTTTATTTTTTCAAAATATTAATTCAATAAAAATGAAAAATATTACTAAAGACAACAGAGAGGATCGCTCGAAAATTCACTCTCAACCAATCCCGTACGCAGATCAATCGACCAATCTGGCCGAAATATATAAATACGGAATTAAAGACCCCAGTCGGCACTTCGCCGGATTGACTCGAATGCCGCTTACATTTCGATCACACTACTTTCCCGACACGGACCAGGATCAAGATTCGCCGAGACCACTATATAAAAATCAAGACCCAAAGAAACCTAGATGACTAAAAACACCACAGTGTTGACATACCGATATGATATTTTTCGAGACGCATCGTATTTGTCAGTACGCATCGTGTGTTACTCATCGGTCAGTGTTAAATTCATATTAACACTTGGCCGATGGGTCGTTTTTCCCCGCGTGATCTGCAAAAACGGGCTGTTTCGCGAGAATTTTGCGCAACACAGAGTTATAACAAAAATATATGATAACTTTTGTATTAAACAGAATTAAAAAACAAAAATTTATCGAATGTTCTGCATTGTAGTGGTTCATGGCAAAATTATTTAATCAGTGGTTTTCAATCTGTGGATAGCATAAGACAATAATTAATATCATAAAATTTGTTTTATTCTACTTTATTTTATCTTTAGTTTAAAAAAAATATTTACAAAGAAATTAAATACAATCTTGAAACTCAATATAACACAATAATTGCGCTATTTCGCGAGAACTTGCGCAACAGAGTTATAACAAAAATATATGATAACTTTCGAATTAAAATTTATGCTTATAGCTCCGTCACGCTTTAAAAATAATTTACGAGCAAGGTTTATTATCATCTCTTGTTTATACAAAGAGCTCTTTGATTGCCTGTCACATGAGAAGTCAGGAGCTCCTTGATTGTGGTCACATGAGAAGTCAGCCGGGGCAATAAAAATAATTATGCATTGAAATATTTTTTTCTTGTTGCGATGGCAGACCTTTGAAAATTTGGTCGCCGGCATGAACCGTCATTTAAGCCCAAACCGTGGTAGAAGCTAGAGCGGCGACAAATATTGGAACCATATGGAATAAAAATTACAAGCCTTGACTGAAAGGTCAACCTTTAAATATAATATAGTCGGCGTGCGCAAAGAGCGAAAAAAATCCAATAGAAAAGAATTACATTTATAGCACAGGTGCGTTCCATGAACAGATATAGATCCCCTCATTAACACTAACCAACTAAACCGTCGACAGAAATATTTATTAAAAAGTAAAATAAAATTATGATTCGTTACTTTGTGGTCATTATTTATGTATTCTTGTTATATACTCTGATTTATAATCTCTGTATTCCTAATATATAATTCAATAAGATTGAGACGCAATTGTTATGCTGCAAGATTATAGTGAAGCAATTAGAGCAAACAAGGGATCGATTTTATTGAATCGATAGTATACTCGATACCGAAAACAGTACTGCACTTCTCTTTGTCACAGGGAAATGCGTCACGTGTTATATCACTGGTTTGATCGAAGCGACGAATCAATGGTGTACTTGTTACCTTATGAAATGTGTATATAAATATGGGATTGAAATAAAGAGATAGCACTTGATCTTGAACTCGGAGAGAGTGACGGTCAGAGCCAATGCAAAAGCGTACTCATTTAAACAAATCGTTCGTCCAGCCGATTCCTCCTCCCGGTCCTTAACATTCTGATATTGATATTTTGTTTACCATTTTTGTAAATTAATCTAATCTGACCGCAAAACGTGTCATACTCGCTGGTCCCTGGAGAGACCAGCGGGCACCTTGTGACAAAAATCTACAGTCCCTGTAGAGACCGTTGGTCATTTAATTCATCATAAGTTGAAACAGCGATAATGATAAATAATGTCACCAAAATAGATACAAGGAAAATCTTTTACAATAAAATTGTTATAAACATATATGTTATATTATTGAATCTAAATTTAAACTAAACAGCTACAATTTGATCTGTAATGTAGTTTTTTAAGTTAATTAAAATTATTAATTTTTCTCACTGTCGAATACTTGATAAGTATAAAAATAAGAAAATTAATCTCGATATTTTAATCATTAATTTTTACTTGAGTAAAATTATCGATATTCAACAAATTAAGTATAAAACAGATAGTTGTTACCCGCTGATTTTTTAATTACCATACAATATTCAATCCGACATATTTTATGCAAGTTTATGCAACCAGTTTCTATCTAATTTTCTAGGCAATTAAATTTGATTCTCCATATAGTTATGTATAAGTGAAAATAATTAATCATAGTAAAACATGAGATTGATCAATATGTTAATAAACTTCAGCAAAAGCTTTCTTGAAATCTAAATATATTACATACGAATCTTTTTATGCAGTTCTAAATATTTGTTAAAAAAATGTGTTTTGGACTGTTTATCACAACAGTTGCGTTAAATCATCATCACAAAGTTTAAGCACTGATTATATTGCTAAAAGAATAAAATCAACACAGGACGAGCGTGAAGTTAATGCTAATTGTGATTGTAAAGTCAACGTCTAAATATAATGCACTGACTATCTCTTCTAGTGATGATCTGGAACCAGTTTATAATATATGCCAAGCAATGTCATATAATGACGATAGTTCTGACATGTGATAAATTGTTACGCAATAAACTTTAAGTAATAAATAGTTTCTAAGGAAATTTTACGCATTTATATTTTTCTGAAATTTTACCAACTATTTTTATGAGATTTTAGTACATTAAGTCTAGGAAAAGAACATCTCAAACAAAATATTGTCTTTCATCGACCGCTTCTGGATGCCTATTAAATTTTATACCGGGGGCCAATGCCCCTGGTATAAAAATCGCCCCATTTTGCATCGATTGGTGACTGGAGATGAGAAACGGGTAGAGTACAATAACGAAACACGGCAAAGACATCGAAATCCATAGAAAAAGCAATGCTGTTTGGTGGGATTGCAAGGGTATTGTGTATTTCTAACTCTTAAAACGCAATCAAACAATTACAGCGGAACGATATTGTCAACAATTGACAAAATTAAACATCACCCTTGGAAAATATAGACTAGAATTGATAAACAGAAAAGGGGTAGTATTTCATCATGATAACGAGCAACCACATGTGGCGATGATGACCCAACATAAGCTAAATTAATTGAATTGGGATGTTATCAAGCACCCACATTATTCTCCAAATTATCATTTATTTAGATCACTGCAAAAGTTATTAAATGGTAAAATATTTTATACAATAGAGCAGGTAAAAACATCTCTTTATGCATTTTTTGCATCAAAGTCAAAGGTATTAATAAGTTGATAGAAATGTGGGAGAATGTTATAAGAATCGATGGAAATTATATAATGGATTAAATCAATCAAAAAAGTTTAAGAAAATTGTTTTAATTTCATATAAAAAAAACGTCAAAACTTTTGCATTAACCCAATATATATATTTTTATTTTAATTATTGCACATTAAAAATTTACTGTAGAATATCTTAATATTTATTTTTAAAACATTTATTTCTCATATACTTATTTAGTTCTAATCGTGTCAAAAGTAACATTAATTAAAATTTCAGTTATAAATGTTTAGGTAAATACTGCATAATATAATTCTACTACGCTGATAACACTACTTAAGTTAATCCCCTACAACGAGCGTCATTTTATTCTCCGCATCAACTTTAAAGCAATATATGTATCGTCGTTTTCGTCCTCCAGTACTACTGATATTTTATTTTGTAATACGGGTAGTATCGAAGATCGATTTTTACCCCAATACCGGTATTACCGGTATCAGTACTACCGATGAAAAATGAGAATGAACTATAAACTGCATTATTCTCACATTGTCACCGATTTTTGTTGATGCGTAATTGGAGTATATTGACTGATGGAATATAAATGTAATGATATAATAGCAAAAAATAAGTTTGTACGTATTTTAAAACAAAATAAGAATCGAAAGTCCACAGTATTGCGATTTCCAATCTGCGAGTTTTGAACAAATATATATTTATAGTATTTAGAACACGGTCATAAGCCAGAATTAAGGTGATTAAAAGTTATACTTTTATATTGGAATGTTTCAATATAACTTTACTCGATTATATTGTAAACAATAGCGTTGTGGTTAATCAAGTAAATTATGTGTTGGCAGTGATTAATTACTACAGTATTTTTTCCAATATACTAGGTAAAGCGAAAAGAAATGTCGTTTTTTAGTGAGAAAAAATTATTTACGAAGAAAATATACATTTTTTTTCCGAAAGATAATTTCCATTGTTACTTATGATATTTCGCCACAATTGGGTAATTTTTCAGTGCTTCTTTTGTAAAATTCTTGCGGTTTTGATCTAAAAAAGGTATTTTTGTACTAAATATAAACACTAGATAACCGAGCGTTTCAACTGCAACAGCACGAGTTTAACGTGGATTCTAAAGAGGGACACCTCCTTGAATTTAGCTAGAAAAATGCATGTCATTTAATGAAATACTATGAATATGAATGAAATCGAAATATTAAATAAGCAACCACTGACTAACCAACTTTTGCCCCTTCCCTTGGAAAAAATTAAAACGACATCCCTGCATTTGACTTTAAACATATCCTGATTATTGACAAATATTACCAAAAATCAAGTATATAAATAGAGAAGTAATTGTAATGTACATACGTAAATATATTTTGTGTTTTAAATATCAAAGTAATAAAAAAAAACTACCATAAAATTCAAGCGATTAAAGATATGTTGAAAACCATTGGTGTCATGTGAATTACAAAAGTGAACAATTAACTAAATAATATTTACAAGTATAGAGCGAAACATTCTTTCTTTTGTCATTACATTCTTGGATGATATTTTTTTCAGGTAAAGGTCCCAACATCTGGAACAGGTAACCCTAAATAAATAATATATAAATAATAGATAAAAAGCCTAATTTTTGAGATTAAATAAAAAAATTAAATTCGAATTAACAAATATGTAATATTATTGACTTTTCGTTTTTGAGTTAATTTATTAATAATTATATGTAAATCAATTTATATATTTTTCGTTAATTTATTAATATGTAATGAAAGAATTGAATCAAAAATTCCTAAATAATGTAATAATGAAAGGCAATCGATGTATTTATATTGTTTTGTACTAACTAAACTGATTTTTATTAAGCATTTGCAATGAACCAAACGCTTTCAACAATTCAGAAATAATACAAACATGATGACAAAATTTTCCAAGCAATACATATTGATTAGATAAATTGTCAATATATATCCATTGTTAGTTATAATAGCATGTGCTACGATCCTCCAAACACATAAATAGACTAAGCTAAGTTAATTAATAATTATAAAGCTAAATTAATAAATAATTTATGTGTCAACTTTCTCAGCGTTGTGAATTCTAATCGTATAACTCACACCGTTTATACATAAACATTCGTCATGAAAATAAGCTACCTCTTCGGTGCCTGCCGAGTATATATGAACAATTTCCAATAATTTTGGAAGGCTTAGAATGCTCTAAAGTATTAAAAATCACACCCTTGTTCTAGTATAACATATGCTTCCAGTTTATTGCCAGACAAAATGATTGTTGGTGTGAGTTTTGAAATAATAATATAAAACTACCCGAAAATAGCGTAGATTCTGACAATTCAAACCAGAAAATGGAGCAAGTAAAATGGCGGCGTTATATAGATTTTTCAATTCGAACAATATGTTAATATTAGTATAACATATTATATTAATAATTAGCTATGTTGGTGACAATATCGTTCGAAACCGACTCTGCGGCGGCTCGATTCGCAAACAACGGCATATTTGCAAATTTGTTGATATTAAGATGTGTCCACATGTTGAGCCGGCAATGGCGATCGATTGTGACGTCATAGACTTTGCGGGTCGCGGGGCTCGGGGGGCGCCATCTCGCATGTGACAGCTCGCGTCAGACGTAGGCGCGCGGCAAAATGGCGATTAAAGGCTAAGATGGTCTCTTCTCACCTGGCTGATGTGCTCTTCGGCATCCTTTCGTTGGGTAGGATGAAGGGTGCCTCTGAAGAGGTCCAACAGCGCGCCGGTCTCCATGGCTACACGCGGACGAGCGAACAGCCCGTAAAATGATGTTGTGCGGCGCAGCGCTGCCCTCGCAGTGAATCGTAAGCGAAGGAACGCGTGCGACGGAAACGACCGAGGACAGCTGCGCACAACCTTTTCTACGATTCACTCCATGCGCTCGCAAATCCATTTCTTTTAGTTTATTGATATATTCTATAAATATAACACGCAGCCCCACGCGATATGTATACATACTATTACAAAATAATTCTGCCTCGACTCGTTCCGAGAATAAATCAGTATGAATTTTTAACTTTTTTGTCTTTTATCTCAAGTTCTGGGTTGCGTAAAATATACAATATTGAAATTGCCACTATATAATGATAAAATTTATTAAAAAAATACACATTTGTAAAGCATCTGTAGGGGGCCTATTTATATGTATTTATTTAGGTTTATTATTTATTATGGCCAACTCGCAACAGCCGGGTTCGGCCTGCTCATCCGCGCATCGTCTACTTATTAACCATGTAAACTGTAATAATATCGTAAATAAAGTCACCCCACTAAAATGACGTTACCTCCCGTCGCCAAACATCTAATACTAATATTCACAAACCTTTTTAAGAGGGGAGGGGCACCTGATTATTGCATCGGATCCTGCGTTTAATAGTTTTAGCACGAAGCACGAAGCAATTTATAATTTTTCTGTATACTACATATATTAATTTATTTAGCTAATATAGCAAATTGTTTATACACTAAACAAATATAAAAAAATATTTGCGTATTTTAATTTATTTCTTAATGCGCGAAGGTATTTATTAATTTCATTAAGGAAACCCACTACATTTTTATTTTTGTGGATTTTCCTATGAATATTAATGTGTATTATAAACAGCAATGGTCCTAATTTGGACTATTTGGACCACCGTCAATCAAAATTTTCGACAATCACGTAAAAATAGGCGCCTGCGCTTTGATATCGTTTTTAGTCTCGCCAAACATCTAATACTAATTTTCACAAATCTTTTTAAGAGGGGGGGGGGTGCACCTGATTATTGCATCGGATTCAGCGTTTAATAGTTTCAGCCTTGATAACAAAATATAATAATATAAAATAGATCCTTATGCACAAAGCAATTTATAATTTTTCTGTATACTATATATATATATTAATTTATTTAGCTAATATAGCAAATTGTTTATACACTAAACAAATATAAAAAAATATTTGACATTGATTCATTGCGCCTGGAATCCAAATAATAGAGCTAGTTTCTAGTATGCTGCAGACTAGAGCATCATAAAGAGTGCGAATACTAAAGTATTCCTGAAGTAGCACGCATTTCTTAAGATAAAACAGAGTTGTGAGTCTGCAATGTGCTGGCTAAATTTCCAACGTTGTTCGAAAGTCACATCTAAATCCTTAGTAAAAGAAGACCTGTCTAGAATATATCCGCCGAGATGGTAGGAATATTTTGATTTTGCCGGCATCGACGACCTTGAAAATGAAATTGTGTGACATTTATTTATACTGAAAGAATTTATTATGAAAGCTGCTTTTGATTACAATGTTTCTTAAAATTAATTTTTTTATCTACAATTAGGCCTAAATATATATATATATATATATATATATATATATATATATATATATATATATATATATATATATATATATATATATATATATATATATATATATATATATATATATATATATATATATATATATATATATATATATATATATATATATATATATATATATATATATATATATATATATATATATATATATATATATATATATATATATATATATATATATATATATATATTATAATAGAGTTATCTATAACTATTTTTATATTATTATCTATCATATTTATAAAATTAATAAACATACATTTAGTTATATCATATTAATAGGTAGAGAAGTCATTTTAGATTTTTCCAGGGGAAGGGGCAATCGAATTTTTTATAACAATATTACTACTTACAATAAGTGAGAATTAAATAAAGCATATGTAAACCGAACTTTAACCAATAGGAGAGCGCAAAAAACAATTATCCCTTCTCAAAAGTCAAAAGCAGTGAAATCGTGCTGTCGCCGTCGCAGTGGGAACGTTAGGTACCGAGCGTAAGTCGCTACAATATGTAAACATTTATTTTAGCTTAATTCAATAGTCACCAACAGCTCATTTTAAACAGGATACTGCAAAACTATAAAATAAACAAGATAACTACGGTAATCGTCTCACGATTCACATAAACTGAAATCTCATTAACTACCCTAAAAGGGAGTAGCGTTCCGGTACCTATTTTTTTAAAACTACATAATGATCATTATCCATTTTTTTACCTTTTTTATGGCATCCAATTGTGAAACGGTTACAGGAAACCTCTAAATCTGCTGAGAGTGTCCGTACAATTGCTTGTTAATAAACTTCAACAGTGTTTTTTAATATTTGTTAATCAACAACAAAAAGAGGTCTTCCGCATAGCTCATTTTTAAGGTTAATATCGTTAGTAAGAAATTTCTCGAACCAATGTCTTACAGTTCTTTGACTAAAAGCAATTTCGCCAAAAATTTCTCGTTGCTTGCGCCACATTGTGGAGTTTGAACTCTTACAAAAAAGATAAAGTAAATATTTTGTCGACACTGTAATCAGGCGCGTACGGTGAGATACATACACTTTCGCTTGCTCGCATGTTAAGTGACGAGAGTGAGTGAGAGATAAGGGCGTGCATTACATGCGCTCTGCACGCCCACTTCTTCTCACTCACTCTCGTCACTTAACACGCGAGTGAGCGAAAGTATCTCACCCTACGCGCCTGTCTATAATACATAGAAACAAAAGAAAATCAAGAAGAGCACAACATCCCTAGTTAAATAAATGGAAAAAAAAGTTATTTACTCCAAATATCTTATTCCAATCATAGTTCGTTTCAGATTAAGTAAAAATCAGCCACTTGATATAAAACAACCTAATATTTCTACGAATGCTCGATTTATACGCTAATCTGTTTTTTTTATAATTGTTCCTTTAATATATATGCATCATAACTAAAATAATAATATTTGTAATACGACTTATTTTATTTATTGTGTATATATTTGTATATACGTATACATATATCTGATGGCAGCACCAAAAAACTCTCAGAGTAGCTTGGAGCTCTTCTGCGTATTATTACAACCTTCCTACTTTTGTTATTATTATACAATCATCATTCAGCATTCGTTATCGCTTGAAATGTTCCAAAAAAGCAACCCAGCTTCTGTTATCTAATCAATGAGCGCATTCGTTATATTTATAGACTCCGATTAAATTCGTTCCATCCTCGGTGACGAATAAATTTATGATTCTAATGATTATGTGAGAAGGGTAATATTATTATTAGATTTATTTATTATATAAAAAAATTATCACTACGCGAAAAATTGAAAATATTAAAAAAAATACAATAAGCGGCCAAATGCACATTACACTTTCTTTATAATATATAAGTTCAATAAGAAATGTATTTATAATAAACTTTATTTAATTTTAAAGTAGAATACAAAAAAAATCACATTGTTTGTACTTTTGTACATTAAGATTATTCCACATCTACAACAGAATACTGTTATTTTATAATATCATTTTTTAATAATATTAAAATAATAGTGAATAATAAAAATACTACACTTTTTGGGAAATAAATAAAACCAAAGCAATTACAAAAATATATATATTTTATATTTAATCAAGAAACGAGTATAAAGTTAAATGAAAAAATTAATTAAAGCACGTGACAATCAAACAACAATAATATAATGCACATAATATTTATTAAATTATTCTATTATATGATGTCGTGACATTACATTTGTGAATTTAAATATGGAATAAAACATACACACACATCTAGAACTTCTTAAACAAGTGGTAACAACTTCGAAAACTTCCCGATATTTGCATATTATTAATTATTTTAAAAAGGAAGTTTCATAAACATGTAATCTCTATCAGTCAAACATTGCATTGTGTTTTAGTTTTAATATTTTTAAGAATTATTTAATGGTTACATATTGTCATATATATACAAAATATTAGTGAATCGAAAAGTTTCACATCGCAGTCTCACAGCATACTAACAGTTAATCACAATTTCAGTTATTAAACAGTAAACTATCAAACTGCCGTGACTGATATTTGTATAAATACAATCACAAGTAGACTTAAGGCTCTAACATAGAATTTATCAATCTATAATTAAAATTCGATTCGAGTATTTATAATAGCATCAAAATATTGTTATTTGCTAACTTTATAGTGGGAATTTTTTATATCTACTTATTAAGTAATTTAAATGTATATACATATAAACTCAATAGAGATTGCGTATAATCAGAATACATACACTCAAAAATAAATAAAAATATAATGCTTATTATTAAACAACAATTAAAAAAACTATATAATTGATATTATCTTTTTTAGAAAAATAAGCGTCTATTTAAATTAAACTAAAACACATGAGCTTAATGGCTTGAATTTTGTAACATTTATGCTAAGGAACAGGCAATAAAAAATATTGATAATGCATATTCATATATTCACTATCATTGAATCATCATCTTATCTTCAATATCTCTAAATAAATTATATGAAGTAAGATAGGTGAATTGATTCAACATTAATTTAGCACATTTTGAACTGAAATGAATATAATACAAACTAAAAAAAGAATATCTTTGTTACATTATTGTAGATAGTAGATTACTTTGTGTAAAAATGAGGTTAAATTGCAAAAGAGCAAAATACATAAATAAATACAAAAAGTTTTTTTGTTTAATTGAGTTCTAAATTGTCGTCTTCGAATTCGTCGTCAGAAATTTGCATCATCTGAAGGCGCTTTTCAATTCTGATGCACTTCGGACACACCTGGTGTTTCTTTATCCAGCAGGCTCGGTGAAAGCAAGAATTGCACTTTTCACAACTGATGGCCGATGAGTTGAATGGGAATAGCACTACTTTTTTACTGCCGCAAAGCTCACATCTGTAGCCCTTGGAGCTGCATGGCTGAAAATCAAGATAAAATTATGCTTGTAATTCATTAGATTCGTTAATAGATTTTAAACGAAAACCTCGAGGCAAAAATAGTGCAATTGATAAAAACCTAATTACCAGATATTATACATTTAAAAATGGCAGCGAATTAATCGATCAGTAACTTATTAATACAAGGGTTAATATTATCAGTCAGTTGATGATAATATATTTTTTATTTGCGGATTGTGGGACCGTAAATATCTGATCCTGTAGTTTTTAGAGATATTTTGCTTTAACTTAATTCATTCTCAACTAGAGTACACACAATACATATATTGCAGTGCCGAGTGTGTGCAGCACAAAAAAATAGTAGTGAAAGTTTGTGTCATACATGTGTGGTGTGGCACTTACAAGAGGAAGTGTTTTAAATGATACAAAACTAAAAAAACAGCGGTAGTTCCTCTTGTAATTATAAGTTGATTAAATCTTTATATAATTTTGATCAAAACTAAAATATCTTAGTGTTAGTTTTACGTAACTTTGAATCAGTAATTATCTAATAGTTCTTTAGAGTTTGATAGTGCAGTAAATGTTAATTCTGAAATTAAAATTTCACTAAATTATATTTTGTACTTGTGGAGTTATAGAGATTTGTAATAAAATAGAATTACTCCTCCATCCTAAGCACAAAAGGTCAGCAAAAAATGTATTAAAAAATTATAAAGAACAGCTATTTTTTAAACCATTTTATATTGCATATTCTCTGTTAACCTAACCTAACGTGCCACACTTTTGCATGAAAAAACACAGGTACAGTCGGTATATTTGCGCGCGATCGAAAAAAATGACAAATAATCGCAATTTTCAAATTCTCATATTACTAAAACTACGCTAATGATAATTATAAAAATTAACGTGGGCACTCACCAAATACAATATCAACGAGAACTTTTCGGTTAGGTATTAATTGAAATAAAATAACACTGCTTACCAAACATGATGTGATGTGTTCTCGGCACATTTCGACTAAGGAGATCAACTTTTTCTCTAGATTACCATCTCGGACGCCCATTAGATCATCAATACTGTATAAATATGGGTTTTCTGACATGTATACGATATCCGCCGTGATCAAACTAATGCCTTTTTGGCAACTAGTCAGATACTTCATCATCACCTTCAAGTCGTTGCGAACTTTACGTATCTTTAACAATTTTAAGTTTATTTTAGCTCGACATGCTGTTACAGATTAATAGAAGATTTTTAAGTAACTTACGTAATCCAGCTCTGTGACAAAATTAAACAACTTTACGTTGGCAGTTTCAAGGTTGATCAAAGGCATCGTTCTCGCCAACGACAGGAGTTGGTACGTGGCCTGACTGACTGCTCTCTTTTCCCAATCCCAATTATGAACGATCCTGGCGGGTATTTCGTATGTGTTGTTCCAATGACACATACTACAGTAGTAAAGTCCTGAATAATCGCATAAGCGTGGCTTGTTTCTTTCCGACTCTGAAATTGAAGGTGAAAAACATTATGAAAAGGTCAAACTTATTAATAGATTAAATGTGAAAAGTCTAAAACTTAATATAATAGTGCAAAGTAAAGTAATAAGATAAAGCGTTGATTGTGATTATTTGTTTGTTATACAAGTTTCGTTCTGTACCTGCCAATAAAGAAAGACCGAAACAAGCTGATGTTTGCGATATGGCTATGGAGAAGGAAAACGTTGGATATTAAGTTGTTGTAAGATATCTGTGATAATCTTAAATTCGTGTATATTGTTGAAAATAATTATATATTAAAAATTTGCTGATGGCAACAAGTGGAAGACGAATTACTGATCTTCCTTATTACTAGAATATATACAGCTTTAGCCATAATAATGGGGCACCTCTTAAATTGATATATAGCTCTTTACAAGTGACCGAAATATTTTAGCAGGTAGTTTTAGTCATTAGATGTTTCACAAGCAACAACATTTTCTACAAGCTTGGTAAAATTAATTTCTTCGTATGATTAACAGTTTTTAAGACATAGCGCGGAGAGCAAAAAGTGTGCATCCATTAATAGGGTAGCATTATATAAACTATGCGGTGAAAAATGCTTCCGTATTTTCGTAGCTTTCCGTAATTGATATACGATTTTTGTGTCCTTTGACATCTTGACTAGCAGACACAATATCTTATGAGACTTTTCAGTCCGTCTATAAAACATCAAAACAAAGGTCTATGCGAAATTTCAGCTTTCTATCTTTCATTCCGAGATTAAATCCTTATTTCACTGTACAAAATTGCAAATCCGAAATAATTCTGCGAGAAAAATTGTCTCTGTCTACCTGCAAGTCATTAGTAGACAGTATGCCAAAAAGGGTTGCAGCAGTAATTAAAACTAAGGGTGGGCTTACTAAATGTTAAAAATAAGCTCTTTAAATAACCTTAATCGGTTTTTTATTTATATTTTCACGATTTTTTAAGATATAACACATTTATTGGGGTGCCCCATTATTATGGCCAAGCCTCTAGTTTCATAGTGACTTAGTATCTCAGATACTATAGGTATCTTGAGATGTTGAATACACTTAAAATATTATAATTAAAAGGTCATTGATAAACTTACCAAAAGAGAGATTCGTTTTGCATTCGGCGCATTTATAGGACTGCGAAGATAATCCTTTTTCCGGACACACAGTCATCTCCAATTCTCCTTTTTCGGAAGCAACGATATGTGCACAAACTCGGCGGATGTTTTCAACGCATTTTATGTGACATAAGAAGTTGCAGTCTATCAAGAAACAAAAAAACATACATTTCATAATGATTAGTTTTAAAATCAGCTTTTCGTTGATGCTGGTAAGCAATTTAAATAAATTATAGCACCGCTAGCAATCATTGTTAAATACGCTGCAGTGTAAAGATGTATATACATGATATGTGCAAACCTTTGCAAATGTAAGATCCTTGAATAGCCATCCAGATTACTCCGCTGCAATTATCGCAGTACTGCTTTTTGCGTAACGAGTTCAGCTCAAAGTGATGGCCCATGGTGGAAATGGCCATTTGAGTCGAGCCTAAGTCTACATCTGTTAGTTGCTGTTCGTGCAGACGCAGCTCGATCAGCAAGCGGACGAGCCATTTGCGCTCGCTGGAGCATTGCTTACTGTCCGCTATGAGATTTTTGCAATTATCTATAGCGGTCTTCAATTCACTTAAAGATGCACCCTAAAAGCAAAGATAGAAGTGTTATAAGATATTTATTATCAAAAGATATTATGCATTTTTTAATTTATATATAAATTGGGTAAAATTATACAATCAATTAATATAATGCATCTAATTTAGGCAATTACACATTCTAAAAGTGTTATCAGCATGCCTGTAATAATACTTCAAATAAATAATCTTTATCTGGTAATTGAAAATATCAGTTACTTATTATTTACAATATAATTTCAATTCATAAATGAACTAACAGCTGCAGAATTTCAACACAATCCCTTGAGTTTTAAGTCTTGACTTCTACCAACGTCTATTACAGTTTATAAAATTTTTGCAACCTCATATGTATTAACTGATGCTTCAAACCACGGGTCCAAGAAAATATTCCCTGTTTTAGTTCATTTCTTTCTACCATACGAAGGCATACAAGTTAAACTTTTAGAATTTGAAGAACCAGGCGAAACATCAGAAGTTATCGTCAATTATCTAATAAATGTATTGAGGTAAAATAATTTGACTTCAAAAATCGTAGCATTTTGTGGAGATAACATATGAACTGATGGCGAACGGGATCAAGAAAATGATACAGTATGGCACTTTCCGACACTAAAGGGCAGACGGTTAACAGAAACCGATCTTCATAGAAAGTCTAAATCACTATGTAGAGAGGAGTCCGCAACAAATTGAATACATTTATACAATTTTAATTGAAGAGGTGAATTATTCTTTCGAGCAACCGAGGTTCCACAATTTTTTTAATAATAACCCATGACAAACCTTGTCGAAGGCCTTTTCAAAATCTGTATATACAACGTCTACTCGAATTCCCGTATCGAGAGATTTTGTCACCGTTTTGGTGATAGACAGAAGGTTAGTAACAGTAGAACGGACGGGACTTATCTGTGATGTGTAACCAGTACACATTGCTTCTAATAATTTAAATATCTATATAAATATAATAAATACTGGGTTGGGATTTTAAGTATTACTCCGTCAGAACAGACGGCATCCTACGTGAACGAACGCGAAGCAAAGTAGCGCGAAGCTAAAAAAATAAACAGTCGCTACTGCTTGAAGTATCCTATGTGACTCACGTAGGAAATTTCAAGCAGCAGCGACTGTTTGTTATTTTCGTCTCACGCAGCTTCGCTTCGTGTTTGCTTACGTAGGACACTACATAAGACGGCATCTTACATAAGCGTAAGACACTACGTAAGCAACCCACGAACAACTCTGTAACGAATCTACTTAAAAAATGTCATTTACAATTGTATATAAATAAATAAAATGTATAAATAAATAAACTTTTAAATAAATTTGACCCCCAATAACAGAAAAGTACAGATAATCCATAGCCGTGGAAAATATTGAACCTATCAATATTAAAAAGTAGTTAAATAAAAGGAAAAATGTATAAAGATCAGTAAAAATAATCCTACCCTATGGCAGAGTAGCAACAAAATCTTAAAAAACGATGATTTTATTCACCGTTTTGTTTTACTAAACCAATATGAAAAAAATCACGACTTCAGAACATTCATTCGATCTGATTAAACTGTAGGGGGCTTATTTATATGTATTTATTTGAGTTTATTATGGCCAAAACTTGGTGGCACTCTGATAACACTTATACAAGTGAACGGGCGGGCGGGCTCGCACCCGCGTGCGAGCCCGCGTCCCGTTTACTTGTAAAACACCATGTAACTTCAAATTTCAATAAAAAATACTACTGCAGGGGCTTAATAGGTGTCTAATTGCCACCAGCCACTACCCATGAACAACTCTGTAACGAATCTACTTAAAAAATGTCATTTACAATTGTATATAAATAAATAAAATGTATAAATAAATATACTTTTAAATAAATTTGACCCCCAATAACAGAAAAGTACAGATAATTCATAGCCGTGGAAAATATTGAACCTGTCAATATTAAAAAGTAGTTAAATAAAATGAAAAATGTATAAAGATCAGTAAAAATAATCCTACCCTATGGCAGAGAAGCAACAAAATCTTAAAAAACGATGATTTTATTCGCCGTTTTGTTTTACCAGACCAATATGAAAAAAATCACGACTTCAGAACATCCATTCGATCTGATTAAACTGTAGGGTGCTTATTTATATGTATTTATTTAGGTTTATTATGTATAACGATCAGTAAAAATAATCCTACCCTACGGCAGAGTAGCAACAAAATCTTAAAAAACGATGATTTTATTCACCGTTTTGTTTTACTAAACCAATATGAAAAAAATCACGACTTCAGAACATTCATTCGATCTAATTAAACTGTAGGGGGCTTATTTATATGTATTTATTTGGGTTTATTATGGCCAAAACTTGGTGGCACTCTGATAACACTTATACAAGTGAACGGGCGGGCGGGCTCGAACCCCCGTGCGAGCCCGCGTCCCGTTTACTTGTAAAACACCACGTAACTTCAAATTTCAATAAAAAATACTACTGCAGGGGCTTAATAGGTGTCTAATTGCCACCAGCCACTACCCATGAACAACTCTGTAACGAATCTACTTAAAAAATGTCATTTACAATTGTATATAAATAAATAAAATGTATAAATAAATATACTTTTAAATAAATTTGACCCCCAATAACAGAAAAGTACAGATAATCCATAGCCGTTGAAAATATTGAACCTGTCAATATTAAAAAGTAGTTAAATAAAATGAAAAATGTATAAAGATCAGTAAAAATAATCCTACCCTACGGCAGAGTAGCAACAAAATCTTAAAAAACGATGATTTTATTCGCCGTTTTGTTTTACTAAACCAATATGAAAAAAATCACGACTTCAGAACATTCATTCGATCTGATTAAACTGTAGGGGGCTTATTTATATGTATTTATTTGAGTTTATTATGGCCAAAACTTGGTGGCACTCTGATAACACTTATACAAGCGAACGGGCGGGCGGGCTCGCACCCGCGTGCGAGCCCGCGTCCCGTTTACTTGTAAAACACCATGTAACTTCAAATTTCAATAAAAAATACTACTGCAGGGGCTTAATCGGTGTCTAATTGCCACCAGCCACTTCCCATCGCCAAAAAATTAAAACATATGGTAAGTGTCTAAGCATTAGTGACTTACAGGGTACAATTTGAGACTCTTGAGGCTGACGCTTGCTTCGTAGGACACAGAACTCTCAGGCGTGGATATAAAGTCCGACGTTGATGAAGATGACGATATTGGCGATGCGGAGTTCTCCTCTGCGAATATACGCGACGAAGCTGCTTCGTCCGCCATGGCCGATTTTACTTAAAAATACGCTAACGGTGATAATCTAAGCACTGAACACTTTAAATGTTGCGATAATGCGATTAATAGAACACTTTATTGTCGTAGTGTCAAACGTCTAACAAAGTAATACGATAACACTGACAGAATGAACGGAGTGATGTGACATTATGCAATAGCGATGTTCCACGTAGGTTACAAAAATTATTTAATGCTTACCCCTAATGGAAGTTTGACTTGTGACAATTTATTTTAATTTTAGTCTAAATTAATTAAATAATTGTTTTAATTGAATAATTGTATTTATTTATAATATATTTAAAATATATGTACTTTATCCTGTCATAGTATTTTTAAACAAATATTGAAGGGCAATCAATTAACTAAAAAATATTATTAATGTTTCTTTATAAAATTTTGTATTCCAGGGACGTCATTTACGGAATAAGCATTCGCCCCCACCTGCTCATTTAAAAAATGCATGTTATTTGAAAAAATACTATGAATCTTAATGAAGTCAGAAAAAACAATCTACAAAAATAGTATTTTCCAAAATATTTTTTAAAATAAGTTATTTTAGTAATATAATATCGGAATACATTTTTACCGGTAGATATATTGCTGTTCGAAAGTAGTCACCTGCCAAATATATTTATATTTTATAATTTTGTAAGTGCTGAAAGCAATCCTTCTGGCTTATAATTATCAATGCGAGACTTTATATAAATCTATAAGTATGTATTTTTATTAATCGCTTCTTAAATTTCTGCAGCTCTTGAAGCTTTAATATCAATTACTTCTCAAAGCAGTGAACTTGCATTGTGTTATTTTTTTATTAAAAATATATATATTCAGTTTTTACCATAAATTTAATTAATTATTATAAAATTTATATATTCAGTTCTTACCATAAATTTAATTAATTTTATTTAAGGCAAATGATCATAGTAAATTCTAAAATTTTATCCAATTCTCGTCAGACAAATCTTGCTGTTATTACCCTACATTCTTGTATATAAGCCGGACTCGTATATAAGCCGGAGACCAAAAACCATAAGAATTTTAAAATAAAAATCTTATCATAGATAAGCCGGACTCATGGATAAGCCGAACTTACTATAACTAAGCACTGTCGCATATTGAATCCAGATGTTTGACCGGTTTAATACTGAATCTGATGAAGAATTTGATGGCTTTAATTAATAAAAAATATTTTTTTTAAATGTATAACTTTTTTTTAATAAAAATTAATTTTTAAAAATGTATAACTTTTTTTAATAAAATTGAGTTTGTGTATAAGCCGGACTTATGTATAAGCCGATATTCTATTTTTGCATTTTCACAACTTTTTTCCTTAGATAAGCCGCGGCTTATAGACAAGAACTTAGGGTATATATGGCCGAATATCATCCTCTGAGTTACCACAGATAACTTACTTTGAAGGATCAAAAAGACTCACAGGCAGTGCGATAAGTTTGATGAACAAAAATGCTGAAATTATCTTAGTCTTTTACGGCGGCTATTATATTCTCCGTGTTCACATTCACTTGAAGAAATGGAAATGCTATTTAGAGTCTGTATCAAATACAACAGTTTTTCTTAATATTTTTTTTCGAGAATATATTCACAGAATTCACAAATTTCTCTTCCATTTAGTTGCAGTCTGTTTGACAAGTTTATAATTTTCACTTCTCAAAATGTCTTCCATTACATTTTGTATAAAATATAATGGAAGGATCGTTTCTTGAATCTCTTTCGTGAAGTAAAACTCAAGCAAAAGTGCATTTATAATGGGACGCAAAGTATTTTTATTTTCTCATTTGACTTGTAAAGATCCATAATGCGGTTTTGTAGGTCCAAACTAAATTCTGATAGTTCTTGGAAAGCGTCATATATCAATTCTAGTTTTTTGAATGTTCCCACCCGCTCTTTATGGTCGAGCATAAGTCTTTAGACCTATCGTAGCTAACATCTTGTATACTTCACATACAAGATTCACTTCGTAGTTGACAACTTTTCTTGTGAATTTGCAGAATCCTCATCTGAACTGGATGTAGAATTATCCTGTATATTAGGAACTGTAAAAATCAGATGAAGTTCATGCAGTAGAAATATATTTTATTCGTCGAATTTCCTTTTCTAACGCCCATTGTTTTGCTCGCTCCTTTTTTTCAGAAAGTTTTTCATCAAGTAACCGGGCTTTGTCGCAAAAAAATCTCTTAACATTTGCGTTATGAGCAGGAATGCAAATAAAAATGACAAATTTTCAGTTATTCTAAAAACAATCATTATTGGGACAAGATTTAAAACATACCGTTTTAATCCCTTTGTCTTCAGGTTTGAGGAATAACATAAGACTGCAAAATTGGTCGTAGTTTCACTCAATACAAGACATCATATCTTCTTGTACTCGCACAGGGTCGTGTCCATTTTCTCAAGATGTTTTATAAGCATGTTGAAATTCGTCATAGACGTTCTGCTCTTCTTCCTTCAAACCATTTACTTCAAGAACAAGCTACTGCACTTTCAAGGGCACGAACTTGTCTTCAATTCTGATTCGCAGCATCTGTAACATTAATTCTAAGATGTTCACAATTTCCAGTACAGAGTTCTCTTCTTGCTCTACAAATGTCATATTTACTTAAAATATAGACATTAAAGAATGTGTGAACAACAAATATACTTCCGAATAAGGATATTCATATTTATTTTGTGTGTAAGGCGGCTAGTCTTGTTACTTTTATACTGCATAAACATTCTCAAAGAAGGAGGACATTTTAGGGTCGATGGATGACATTATATTTTAATTGAAAAGGGAGGACTTGTCCTCCTTTTGGATACCATATGGTAATCCTATGTATTATATATACATTAACAAATTATTTTAGATGTGTATTAGAAATAAGAACAAAACCAGTAATCAATATACGTATATATTCTTATGTTTAACATATCATAATCTACATATTATATAATAGAAATTTTACAATTGGAAATACTTGATTATATAAGTTCTTGTTATTATAATATTAATAATATTTAACTTCAAAAAATTATTTGTATATATCTTTATATCGTACATTTTTAACAATTAGGAAAATCATTTAGAAAAGAAACCCTGAAATACTCACTAAACTAACAAATTTCAGTACAAACGTGCATACAATTTTAATAATATTATCAGAACATAAAGATCAACACGTCATGCATTAAATAATCAAATTTTTCAACGCAAAATTAGACACTTTTTCGATATAATATAATAATAATAGTAAAAGCTATTAATAGTTAATACTTTAAATTTTTTTATATAATTTTTAATACACGTTATTTTTTTGGTCATAATTAGAATTGAATTCCCAAATAAAAACAATTTATAATTATATATTTTAAATTCAGATAAATTTCAATGAATATATTCCTTTATATACAAATTTTTCTAAAGTTAAAAATAATTATTTGTATAATTTATATATATATATATTAAAAACTCAATGTCATGATCTATCATCACTATAATATATATTTATAAAATATTGTTTAATGACTAATCATTCTATCGCCATTAATAATATATATGTACAATATTTTAATGTATTATATATTTGTGAAAATTATCATTTTTATTTTTAATGCGATATAAATATATGGAAATTTGAAAAAAAATTAGTACACATTTTGTACATTTTTTGTGATTTTTACTCAACTATTATAAACATATTTATTTAATACTGTATCAAACAATTTACAAATAAAATATTGATACTCTCCAAATACACAGTTTATTCGTTTTTTTTTTAATTTTAAAAGTCTATGTTATGACGGGATCAAAGAACATGACTCGACATATTTAACTTCTTATCATTTGACCGACTCTAGACCGATCTGTAACACTATTCAATGTGAATATAACAACCACTCTTCTCACAATTATGTACGTATACAATTATATGTATATTTTACATGTAACGTGTGAAATTATGCAACGAATTCTATTTTTAACGCCCGAAATTAATGCTTAAAATCACAACTTCGAAAAAAAATCACATTATTTAAAAAAAAAGCGAATAGTTTCACAGGTTTTTCTTTACTTCGTGGCTTTCGCGATATAATACTGAGAAAGAAAGAGAAAAAGGAGAGCTTAAAGTTACATATATCATACTATGCTGTCATTATTGGTTTTGTAAAGTCGTTCCCTTCCATTTCGCGAAAGCCAAGATTGCCTTTATCAAACATCTTTTTAACTGTATAGACATACACACACATACTTTACCGATTTCTAATACATTTATGCATGTATGTACATATATTTTTGTGTTATTACATGTACCCCAATCTTTAAAACATATATGTACATAGAAGTATAACATATAGATAGAACATAAAGGCTGTTCATTTCGTGATGTGCTATAAAATATTGTAATAGCATAAGGATGCATACTCATCCCTCGATTTATGCGGTAGATACGTTCCACAAAAATTGTAATAAAACGATCAAATATTATACACTTGTACTTTTTAACGTTTCTTTAAATTATTGAATAATAAGCGACATGTAACACTCCAAAAAAGCAACTCAAGACACACTGCATGGGCAGTAGGAGAGGTTCAATATGTAGGTCAAGTGAAATAAGTGGGAGTGTGCCATTTAGCTACGCGTTTGTACATTGTGTGAGACTAAATATGTTTGATTAGAAGTATTTTTAATTTTTTGTCTTAAGTGCGTAGATCGAGGGATAAGTGTATAAGCTATTCTTCTTGTGGACGCGGTATTATATAATTTTTTTATGGACATGCGTCACCTTTCGAAAGACATGTTCTCTATATTGTAATAATTCTATGAATATATACGAATAGTTATAATTACTTGCTTTTAATCAATGCTAAAAGAAATTGTATTATTTTGTTGTATTTATAAATATCGTATTTATATATTTTATAATATTATATCAGTATATAATTAAAACTTTCCGACTACGAACAATAAATCACTTATCCGTTTATAATTATAAAATTTATATATAAAAAACTTCTCTTCAAAAACAATACATTTAATAAACAAATATAGTACTTTCCTGCGTCACTTGCGAAAAATTAACAAATTCTAAAATCAGTTTACTTATCAAATAAGTTTATAAATTAATTTTTGTTATTTTAACGACTATTATCCAACAAATCCATCTAACGATAATACTTTTTTTATAATTCACAGCTTTCATTTTTGTATATATTAATTTAATTTATAATATTTCCTATTCACTCAGGTTCGATAGCAAATTGCTAATAAAATCTCAAAAATTTGCGCAATATTTACATATCATTTATAAAGATATATTATATAAATCCTCTGAAAGGCATTTGATCTTAATTTTAAAAAACCAAAATATAAGTTTGCTAAAAAATTGTAAAAAACTTTAATATCTAATTTGTCAGTAATGTTGTTTTATTCTTTATTGCTTGTATTTTTAAATGTATATCGGCATGTTTATTATTTAGTTATCCATTTATGATAATTCGTTATTATATATTGCGTGTTTTTTTTTAACTAAAGCTACATGGATATGCTTTGGATTGTCAGAATAATATTTATGGAAAAAAATTACTAAACGAATAAAATTATAATTTTATTAATAAAAAGGAAACATTCAACCAAAAAGTTCGTAATAATAAAAAAGCATCTTAATAATAATGATAATAATAAAAAAAAACACAATTTTGGCACGAGTCATTATACTATTAATAGTATATGGAGACTGTACAGGGCCGCAAGTATCTTAATAATAAAAAATATAAATTTAAAATAATTTTGGCACGAGTCTTTATACCAATTATAGTATATGGAGACTGTACAGGGCCGCAAGCTATGTATATAGATTTTTTTTGAGCTTACATAAGTCCTGGATATCAGAAATGATACAAAATATAAAATTATATCTAATTAAAAATGATTGTATTAAACCTAGAGACGTGAGCTTATAAATAGCTGGCAGACATTAAATGTAAATAAACTCGGATGAGACTTTTGGAAAAATAGATAGTGTATGAAATTTTATAACAAAAAATGCAAAGAAAAAAATAATCAAATATACAAAATAAATATAACTTAAATTAGTATTTTCTGATTTAAATCTTATTAAACGTAATTTTGCTGTTGTTAATTTATTTTGATCTGTAAGTACACATTAGATCCATATATGATATTATAAGAAAATATTATATGTAATTTCCAATTTTTCTCCTAGTGTTCCAAAACTTCCGCTTCTTGCAACTCTAATATAAATAAGCACCTATTATTGAAATTGTTTTTAATTTCGCTACTATCGTTATCGTTTATATTGTATACATAAACAGAATTAATAATATTTTTTATGTCATTTATTGTATGTATGTATAACGGCATGATTTATACTATGTATTTCAATTATATAAAAAATATTTTTATAAAAAATTGTGCGTCACCGTACATTTCATATTATATTTCTATTTTTGTTTGACAATCGGTGGTTTTTAATTTGTATAATATTTCTTAAAAAAGAATGTACAGCTTTGAAAAGAACAACATCTAAAAAATGAAAAAGTACGTTCCGTTTATTTTGCGACACATTGTTTAATAAAATCATGAAGATTGAGTTACGCTGCTCTATAGTTTTGGAACGCACAGTACCCATTTTGTATTATTTTATGATTTTAATGCGACAAAGTGGAGTCCCAACGGAGATGTTTTCCTAGTTCGGACCTGTTTCCAATCATTCCATTTGTCAGACGTTCATAGCGTAATAGAGAGAGTTTTGCGGATAAGCGTGGGGAGCCGTAGGGGAAGCGGCCGGTGCCGGCGCCCCCTCTGGGGCACCCCTAACTGCCACCGGAGACCCTGGCGCTGCCTGGTACATAGGAGGCTCCACCTGAAAATAAATACACAGAAATTATTTAAAGTATATGCGTCATAAATAAATATTTAAAATAGATGCGAGCTATATATTATTATAATACTATTTTAAACGCACACTTATTAATGGTTCTACGATAAAAGATCCAGCCGACTATTGATCCACAAAAAATATCTTTTTTAAAAAAGAGCGTTCAAAAAATCAAACGCTCATTACCGAGCGTTCCCACTGTGACGGCGCCGACACGATTTTATTGCTTTAGACGTGAAGTTTTGCCTTCTGAGAAGTGATAATTGTTTTTGCGCTCTACTATTGACCAAAATTCGGTTTGAATATACTTTGATCAGCACTCTTGTATTAGAAGTCCATAATAATTGGTAAGGATAGCTATCATATTCTTAAAATATGTGTAATATCAAAATGCAGGCAAACTACGGAGCAATATGTGAGATGCAATGGCTAAGAGATGAGTTGGCTTAAGTTTGTATTTTGGATTTGACCTAATAAAAGTTCTAAAACTATAATTAGTTTTAAAATTTTCATTAGGTTAGGTTTGGGTTTGAACAGCAAATGGACGTTTCGCAGCTGTCTAATTGAGCTTCATAGATATTTTAGAGTAGCATATTAGCGCCTATTAGTTAAATTATCTGTTGACGGTTCGCAGCGACCGTGTGCACTCAGCATATCGATTAGAACGTTTACACACCACCGGAGAGCACATTTGGGTCGCGATTTACTTATTAAACAGAGAACAGCTGTATGTGTGTGTTGCATATTTTCCGCCAACGCAGGCACGTGAAGTAAGTGATGTCTTTTTTCACACTTTAATGTCCGACAGTGATTTTTTAATTGCCAAAATTATAGTCATTTTAGGCGATTTCAATATTCCGTCCGCCCCATATTTGAGATTTTGCCTGTTCATTGTTTAATTTGTCTGATATTGTGTCATTAATATTTATAATAATAAACTTGATGTAATTTTAACGAATATGTATGCTAATTGCGATGACGTCGCATGAAGTAATTATGTCCTCGTTAAAGAGGATGATTATCATCCAGCGCTCGCAATTGGCATTAGGTTCAAACAGCTAAATTCACGGCCATTTATGAATGAAAAAGTATGTAATAAGTATGAAGTTAGGGACGTGGATTTTGGCCACCTCAATGGTTTGCTGTCTCGTACGGATTGGACACAATTGTATCAAACAATTAATGTTAGTTTTGCTCTCAATGTTTCTTATAAATTAATTTATGGTATTTTTGATGAATGTTTTTCCAGAAGATATCCAACGACTAACAGAATTTATTCAATATGGTTCTGGAAAGAGGTAATTGCAGTTCTTAGAAAGAAGCATGTCATACATTAAATCTGGAAACGAACACGAAACTCTCTCATCTACGAAGAATTTCGTACTCTGAGATCACATGCAAAGTTCATGATTTGCGATTGCCATCAGAACTATATTACGGACTATGAAAAGTCGTTAATTTAAGATCCAAGAAAATTCTGGAAATTCTTTAACTCAAAACGATACAACCAATCCTTGCTGTCATCGATTAGTTGGAACAACATCAATTTTGAAGGTTCTGAAGAGATTGCCGATGGGTTTGCTAGATATTTTCAAACCGTATATACCATGACGATTTTACTTCTAATTACGATGAGACAGCGTTCATGTTCATCTTAGTTATCAATTAAAACATTTAGTTTGGTTGTTGTGGAAATGCTCGAAGGTCACCTCATTTCATAAGAAGGGTGTCAAGTTTCACATTGACAATTACAGGCCAATAGCGTTGATTTAAGCACTTGAAATTGTATTGCATAAATACATTTTTAATCGTTGCAGGTGTATGCTTCTCGAGCAGCAACATTGTTTCCCTCAATCTCGGTCCACTGTCACTAATCTTATGGTTTTGTCTAACTTTGTTTCAAGATCATTGGACTCTGGTGTACAAGTGGATGTCATATACACAGATTTTGAAAAGGCATAAGTTAATCATATTTTACTTGTGAAAAAGTTATCTAATTTCGGGTTTTCTGAAGGTCTTATAAACCTATTCACAAATTACTTGATCAATAGATATCAGTTCGTCAAGTATAAGAATTCTTTTTCAGAACGATATAAGACCTCTACTGGAGTACCTCAAGGATCCAACTTGGGTCTATTGTTCAATTTTTTTATTATAAGCAGATGACTTGAAAATTTTCAAGAACGACCTGGAGGAGGATCTCATTTCTTTATGGAAGTGGGCTTACTATAGCGTATAGCCAATTACCTTTCAGTGTAAAGAAATATCATACAATTTTATTTTCAAGGTCGTTGGCGCCTGCAAAATATTCCTACCATCTCGACCGATATATTCTAGACAGATCTTTTACTAAGGATTTATGTGTGACTTTCGAAATCTAATTATTACCCCCAATAAGAGCTTCGTTCAAGACCAACACAATTTCGGAACTTTTGTTCATCAAACTCGTCGGATCACCTTTGCCACTTTTCGATCCTTCAAAATACGTTGATCTGTGGTTTCTCAGATTTAATTCAACATTAAAAAAAAGGAATCAAGAAGATTTGTCAGACAAGAATTGGACAAGACTTTGGAAATCCCTATAAACTTTTATTCAAATATATTATGTTTTAATATTTTATTTTACATTTAGTCAAGTCTTTAGTTAGTTGTAAATTTGTATCTGTTCTTTTAACTTTAGATATGACATGTCTAAAATTGTAATAAATTTTGTTGAATTTTAATGCGCTTAGTGGCATAGGATCAATTAAATGATATTTTAATATAATTTTCTTTAGTAAAAAGCTTGATAAAAAGTGAGTTCCGGCACATTTTTTATTGTAGCTATAAACACAAATTTGTCTGAAGATCTTTTTTTTTGCTTTAAGAATACAGATTTCCAGGGTTTTTTTTGTAATATTAATAAAGTTTATTATAAAAAAATAATAAAAATGTATTGATGAACTTTGAAGTAGAGTAAATATTCTGTACCAGGCAAATTTATTGATTTTTATCTTATTTAAAATAGTGTGACTCTGTCAATATTATTTTTGAAAGAATTATATATTTAACAGGTTCTTTTTGAATGTTTTTGTACTGCATAAAAATCGATACCTTCTCCGAGTAGCAAATCATGTGTCTAGCGACTGGCCTCGACGGAACTGTTCTGATGTGAGCTGCTGGTGTTGAGCATGTTATCTGAAATTCACAATTAAAATATGTAATATATATATAATATAATCTATAAATTAAAACTATACTAATTAACTGACCTGCATCGGCACACCACCTTGTGCGAATGGTATTCCTACCATCTGCTGAGATTGGCTTATCTTTAACAAAGACTGTTGATCGTTCATACCCTGGTGCTGATATCCAGGATGCGTTCCATTTTGTTCGCCTAGTATTTATAAGTATTTTTAATTTTGCCAAAGGATATATATTTGAATTCATGTCGTGTATTGCCATTAATAGTTACCTGTCATGGCATGAGCGTGTTGATAGTTTCTATCGATGGTGTTGGAGTAATGCGGTTGGTGAAGATTGCTGTACGGTATCAGTACCATTGTCTGGTGATAAGACCTGATAGGAGGTGGAGATTCTGGCCTTCTATGGCTTCTGGATTGACTGTCATAGCCAGGTCCCATATGGGTCAACGATCCGACTGGTAGCAAGCTCGATTGAGAACTATAGAGATCTCTTTCGCTGACGCTACATCTGAAATTATATTTATTACATATAAATATTTATTTTTTCACTACATATGATATTAAGGACTTCAAAATCCAGAGGTGAATAATTACAACAATTTGGATCTCTATGTAACAGACATTAATTTGCTCTTTTAGAACTAGTATCAAAATTCGCTCTATATTTACATGCTCGCGTCGATCATTACTAGATGCACTTTAGACCAACCTAAGAAGAGCCTATTTATAATCATATTAAAAAAATGATTTCCTTTCTTGCCAATCTGATTTTATCGAAGAAGTTTAGTGTTTATGGAAGTATACATATAAGATGTTGACCTAAAACTTATTGATGAACTTTTGCACTTTCATATATATGTACGTGAGATAAGCCATAGGCCCACAGAAAGCTCTCTATGTTTGCAAACATACCTTTATCAAACTAGGTTCTGTGACGATTGATTCCCCAAAGTTTCAAGTATTTATATTCGTAAATATGAGCATCCGTGAAGTTTATAAATATATCTTCTTATATATAACGTTCATTTTGTTACGTATCGCTCTGTATGAACGGTGTATAATTATACACGTAAACAAAGGAAATATATTTAATTAATAAAAAATGAGCATTTAAATATAAAACAAGATGGCCGATAGCAATGTGACAACATTCATTTTATGTGACAATAATTTTTTAATGTGCGTTGTTTGATTTGACTGTATATAAATAATCGGATTGCAAATTAACTAGTTACGTTTTAACTATGAAAATTAAAAATATATGTACATAATACGTGTAAGGATAATAAGTATACATCAATTAAACTATATAAACAATCTTTGTAATGAAATCTTCAAATTTTTAGTTTCGTCAACGAGCTCCGAGATTAAAAAGTGAGTTTTTTGATTTGCAATAAATAAAAATTATTATTGCTTTTGCTTTAACGCACATATTCGTTAGATTTGACTGAATATAATTATTAGAATTGCAAAAAAAAACAGGTACGTTTTAGACGTAAGCATGCAACGTATATTTAGTATATACGATGATTGAAAGTTAACGTTGATCAAATCATAAATGTTAATAAAACGTATTTTTTATCTATTGATATTTGGAGATACTATCTTTCACGTCGATTGTGTGACAATGATTGCAATCCAGGTAGTTATTTAGTCAAATCGTAGTCAAAAACACTTACTGGAACACTCATAATTAAAAGTTTTATTTATACTGTCTTTAACTCCAATACCACATAATTTTGAATCATCTTCAATTAACACTTTGTAAGAAAAATGCTGTGATTATAACATATTTCACTGTTTATTTAATTGTACTAAACCGAGCGCCACGTTAATTTGACAGATGACGGAAGAGTTGCCATGCGTAAGCAAATTCTACCCTTAAGTGAATACCGGTTTTGGCGCGCGTGAGAACGAACTACGCAATTGATTTTATCGATTCAAATAATTGTAAAACACTTATCAAAATATGTATAAAAATCAGCAAATTCTAAAAAAAATATGTTTATAACATAAAAAAATACGTTTAGTTTATAAGTCGATTTTAAATATAATATAAGTAATGTGGATTTGTATGAGCTTCTCTATACAGAAAAAATATGTATTTCTGTGCTTTTCTATACAGAAAAAAGATTTTTTAAATCTCGCTTAAAAAAAAGGGGCACAATAATAGCACATAAAGTGCTGTCAATTTAGTTATTGATATTAAATATCTTTTATAATCTTAACATGTAGGATACCATTTTAATATATTAATTTTCTATTAAGTTTGAAATGTAATATCATTAATAATATTTTGCTTAAAAGTTTTGAGGGTATACCATTGTTTAAACATTAAGCCAAATTGTACCGTCCTTTTATTATTGTTTTTTTAATTCATAATTCTGCAAACTTTCATTTTAGTTTTTAATCGCTTGGGTAAATGAGGAAAATATATTTATATTAAATGTAAATTATTCATTCATTATAAGTAATATAATATTATATTTGAAATTGTATTTAAGAATATTTTTAAGCAGTAAAATATAATTTCTAACGCGTAAAATGTATTGACCGAAAATATTATTATTATATTATACTATTTAAATTAACACTTCCATTCCATTTCACTCGACTCGTGAGAATAAGGGGTTTGAAGGAGCCTTACAAGTGGAATAGCCTACAGCCTCTCTTCATCTAAATCCGGCTCTGCAGTAGTCGCACCTTTTATGTACAGGAAGCGAACTATCCCCTCAAATATTTGGATTAAATTTCTGATTAATTCTAAATCGGATGCTTGATTACTATGGATCAGATTGCTATTTTAGTCATATACGTAATTCATTATTGTAATATTATTTTTGATATATGAAACGAGGAATGTTTAAGAAACATATAGCAAGGGTGTGACTTTGTTTTCATGTATATGATGAAACATAAATAAAGAGAGCAAAAAATATATATTTACATTACAATTATCCCTATTGAAATACTTTCCCTTTCGGTCGCTCACTTGTTAAGTAACGAGAGTGAATGAGAGATAATGGCATGCTGACAGAATGCTTTTATCTCTCACTCACTCTCGTTACGTAACACGCGAGTGATCGAGAAGGAAATTATCTCACCGCCCGCGCCTGATGTGTATGGATGTATATCTTTGTACCTGATGTTGGCGTAAGTAACGCAGTTTTGATAAATCTGATCGTCCATCATCCTCTTGTGCTGCATGTGATCCATGTGCTGGTGGTGCTCCGGAAGGTTGTGATTTCGAAGATCGTAACAATCTCTCGAATTTTGATTGGCTAGTTCAATCGTGCTTCCCATCTTTGAGCTTTGCTGATAGTCATCGGAGGGTATTCTGCTGAAAGAATTAATTTTTAATTATTTTATATCAATAGAGAAATAAAATATTTTTGGATTTATATTGTCCTATTGTCCTGAATTTTACAATATATAAAAAAATGGTACCCTTACTGAGAATATATAAAGATGGAGGATTTGTACTTGATTTGTATATCATAAATATAAAAAAAATGTGTTCGTCAATGTGATATATTACCTCTACTAGAGTACCGCAAGGTTTTAACTTGGGTCCATTGCTGTTTCTATTGTTCATTAATGATATAGAGACGGCAGTGAATTACTGCATTTTATTTATTTAAAATAAATTAAGACCATCGTTAATTTATTTAAAATTCATTTTATTTATTTAAAATAAATTAAGACAAATATTTTCCAAAATGAGGTAAGCTTAGTAGTTTTTTTTTTATTTAAAGTATATTTACTGATGTATAATTGAAATATGTATATATAAAGTTGAGCTGTTTCATTAAAGTAATAAATAAAAAATACTTAGCACACCTGTTGTCGAGATTTATTAAATTTATTAATTAATATTGTATTTAGTACTGAAATCTGCCAACAGATGCCATTAGGTACTAATTCCATTTCGTTAATGGTTCCAAGTTAGCCTCGTTTGAAACTTTTCAAAAGTTTTAACTTTTACCTTCTGAATGTTCTTAAGCTATAAAACAACCAAAGTAGAAAAAGGCATTAAGGATAGATAAATAATAAATATTATATAATAAATTAGTGATTTATATGTATTAGGTAAGCTCAAAATAAATGTGAAGCAAAAAATCGCAAATAATCACTTTTATCGAATTTTTGAGATAAAATTCAATTTTTTTACAACCTTCAATGGAATCTATTTTAAATGAAACTTTAAGGTCATCAGCAAAAAGTTAGAATTTATAATTAATTATAATTGTATTAATAACATTAATAAGCAATGATAGATTAGATATTTAAGGAATTCCCAATTTAGCAATGTGTTTAGTTGAGTTTATTAATTTTGTGTAAAAATCCAAACCAACCTATTTTTATAAAATTAAGGCATGACAAACTTGATCAAAAACGTTTTGGAAATCAGTGTAGATGACATCTACCTGTCAATATCGAGTTTAATGTTTATTTATATTTAAGATTGATTTATTATGTCTTAAATAAATATTATTTAATATTTTTAAATTTTACGAGAAAAATAATAATATATATCATATATTAAAATTGTGTTTTTAGGAGCTTCAGTAACATAAATTTGGTTTATTTTACAAGACAATGAAGATATATTGGAAGATATTTTAATAGTTAGTGGTAACTATGAATTTGTTTCACTTATGTTATTGTCATATATTATATACTTCTAGTTCTAAGTATTATACTTTATCACTTTATATAACACATAAATGATATATTAAGATGAAACTTGATGTTTGTAGTTTAAAATCAAGATAATCTTCTAATTTGTATTGTAAGATGTAATCATATACTAGTTATTTATTTAATTTATCAAGTTACGTAATACACTAGTAGTGAGTGTGTTATATAGTGTTAATTTTAATCGATATTGAGGAAGCCGTTGAAAAGGACACGTGACACACGAAGCTTCAATTAATTGTGTTTCTTATACAAATATTTTATATTTATATTTTTTAACAACATGCTTTGAATTTTTTTCTTCGAAGTGGATTTTAATAAATGCCATTATAAGTTTAAATTATTTTTCTAAAAGGAAGCTATTTTCATTTAAAAAAATGCCAATTAAAATAACTTTTTACTAAAAAAAATTTAAACATACAAAGCAAAATTATTTTATGTATAGTTTGTCTAGAAAATATATGAGTTACGTGTTTTTTTTTACACAAACAAATTATTTTTGTATACGTAATAATGTAAAAAATACTGAAATTAAATATTTGAAATGTCCTTGTGAGTTATTTAGGGTTTCTTTTATCATATCCCTAAGTTTTCATTTGCCTGTATGTATTGTCAGACGTGTATATCGATTCGTAATTTAATTTGTGAATGTATATGTATTATACATCTCTTGTATGTGTAATAAATCGAGCTTTGTAATTTCAATTTGACTTCAACTCCATAAAGCGAAAGCTCTGATTTGCAATTAGGAGTATCACGGACCGACGAATGTTCTTATTGGTTTAACTGTGAAAGCGAAAATAAAATTGTATATAATATATAAATAGCGTATTATAACAATATTGATATTATAAAAGGTTTTGCGTAACAAGAAAAGCTCCTAATTACATTATTTAAAAATACGATTTATGTATAAAAGTTTATGAAGTTATAAATCAAATTAAGTACAATAAATAGTAATATAATATACAAGTGACTGTGAAGCTTGTGAATTAAATAACCATAGATAATATATTGTATATATTGTGAAGCGATGAAATTTATTTTAAATTGTATGAAAATGTTTTCTGACAAAAAAATATAATAATCGGCATATATTACAAATATTTTTTATGAATTGATACATACAACTATTTGTCAGAAATTCTCGTATAAATAAACTGTAATGCCTGCACTACACTCTCTGGAAGTTGGCCAAGGTTGGCCAAGGATGGAGAATATAGTGTGTTACTTCGGTCGAGTTCGGTTCACCGTTACATTCTAATTATAATCCATTACTATTTGTCTCTCAGCCATACACCGTGGGGGTGTTACCCTACGCTTCTAAAGATATATTTACCATTTCATTTTTATTATATGATAATGCTCTTTTCTTATAATAAATACAAATATTTGATTGCTTTTGTAAACAACAATAGTAGGAACACATTTAATAATGACTATAATAATTATATTTATTAAATAATCGTAGAAATTCTGCGCAAAATTAAAAAAAATCAGATACGTAAGTAGCAATATTATGGAATGAAGTTAGTGGTATTGTAGGTTAATCAAATGTATTCATTTAACAATCCAGGACTGACGCCGATCCCCTAGAAATAGAAGTGGGAGGGGTGTCGCATGCAATGAAGAGAGAGATAAAGCATCCTAGTTTGTGTAACGGTACTTCGTCCAGATGACATGGGAATCTTATGAAGCTTACCGAAAACGGGAGGTAAAGTGGGGGTAATTCAGTCGACTTGGCCAGTTTCGAACATTGTCGGCAATCGGACCGAAGTTAAAGGAATCGAAGTCGGAGCTGCTCTTTCGAGCGCGAGCGGTGAGATACTTCCCCTTTCGCTCTCTCGCGTGTTAAGTGACAACAGTGAGAGAGATAATGATATGTTTTTTCGCAAATTGAGATAAAACGAGTAACTTGGTTCAATTTCAATTTCAATATGCGCGTAGGCGTCCTATGGAGCGCTGCATCGTAGTCACGTGGTCAAGTTATAATAACACATGCTTATCGGGGACTTCAACAGACTCTTACTGACATCTTTGAATATTTTAAGGCACCAAAAGGGATTAATTATATTTTTGATAGTATATTCTTCTAACATATATCATTATTATATTTTTTTCATATAAAATTAAATAATTACTGGTACTAGATTGTGTTAAAAAAATCGTTTCGAATATCCTTATGTATTTTCCTAGATCGGTTTATATAAATCTCACACCATAACGAATTCTGATTTAGAATCGATGGCGACAAATTCTAGGATAGTCACAGATGTGGTATTTTGAAATATTACATTTATGCCTTATGGCATTTTGCAAAAGCCGACAAAGATTTTGTGTAAATTTAATTTTCACTGATATTGTATTGGTGAGTGCCCACGCAAACTTTTATAATTATCAGTAGCGTAATTTTAATAATATGACAATTTAAAAATTGCGATTATTTGGCACATTTTTCGATCGCGCGCAAATATGCCAGCTGTACGTGACAGCAGCCGCCGTGCGGACGTCCAGACATCATATGAATTTTGTGGCGACCTCGGCCGACTTCAGTTGAACTTCGGTTAGGACAACTTCCAGAGACTAGTGCAAGCATTACATAAAACCTATAGAAAAGTTATTAGAATTATATATATAATATAAATTCAATACTCGATTTAAATTTAATTTGTTGAATTATGGTAAAATTTTATTAATAAATAAAACATATTTAAATGCTTTATATTAATAGAATAAAAATATTTATAAATAATAACACAAAGAATTATTTCTTTATTATTTTTTTGAAAGGTGTCCTTTGACGGAAAAGAGGAATTCTTTTGGTGTCATATCCGCCTGTGAATGTCTGTTCCCAGTCCTTATTTATGTCGATCATCTTCAGCATTAGGACACTGCTGTTTAGTGCTGCCTCCTTCCACCAGGGATTTAATCTTAGAGTATCCTTTCCCTAAACAAGTTACCCTTCAAGAGTTATGAGGCTTATCTCCCGAGTTTTAATTTTAGAATTGGTGTTCCAAAACTGACGAGTACTTTCTACCCGAGAAGGAATGATGACTTTCTCTAGATTGAGCTGTGTTTATTTTAGAGTGGCGGCAATTTTCGGCGGAAATCTTTATAGCGATGTGACACCACTCAAGTCTCGGATGTCAGGAGTTACCGCATCGCCACAATAGCTGACTTCTAAGAATTTCCCCCATTTGCAACCTGGGGACCCGCGTGTTCACTGCCGTCTCTATGCTATTATGAACAATAGAAACAGTAATGGAAGTTAGTTTCTTGCGATATTATATCGTTCTGAAAATAATATTAGCTTCATGAGATCGTCATATATGATATTATACTTCTTAATCAATTCTTGAATATATTTTTAATATCAATAGTACAATTTTGTACTTTTCATTATCATACTCAAAATGAATAATTTTTTAATGAGATTAAAAACTGCTGGAGATGTAGATTTATAAGACAGATCTGTTTGTAGGTACGTTTAATTATTATTATTTTACAAAGTATTAAGCATTAATAAATCATTGGTTAAAAACAGGAGGAAAAGTCGTAAAATGCAAGACCTGATACGGCGATTATTTACGACTCGGCTAATACATTAAACGAAACACTAACCATAGTTTTAACACGGTCAGAATACCACGGACGCCCTTTGCGAAACTTTTACTCGGTTTAATCGCGGCTACTCGACTTTATGGCGCATTCACAAATTGCACGACGGAACCGACACTGACTCGTCCCGGATCGCTTAACGAGATAATTTATTTTTCCTTTTGTCGGTCTGATTCTGATTTTGTCTCTCAGATTCCGTCCAATCCTTGTCTTTACGGATCTAATTACTGTGGTTTATGGTGTTAGTTCGGTGGCATTAAAATCTCTAAGAATACTGTTATATTTATTATTTTATTTTCAAACCGTATACCATAATGATGGGTCACATTTAGAGTTTAATTCTAATTACGACGAGACTCATCGTTCATGGTCATTTTGTTATCAATCAAAACCTTTAGTCTGGTTGATATGGAATATGGATTTAGCAGACTAAAGTCCATTTTTATTCCAGATTTTATTCCAGACTACATTCTGAAAGGATGCAAGTCTGGTATTTTACAGCCTCTAAAATTTATATTTAATTTAATTTTGAGATCCTCTTGTTTTCCAGAATTGTGGAAATGTTCAAAAGTCACTCCGATTCATAAAAAGGGTCCCAAATCTCAGATTGACAATTACAGGCCAATAGCTTTGATCTCATCACCTGCAAAATTATTTGAAATTGTTTTACATAAATACATGTTTAATCATTGCAGGTGCATGCTTCTCGACCAACAACATGGTTCCGTAAATCTCGATCCACTGTCACTAATCTAATGGTTTTGTCTATGTTTCAAAACCATTGGACTCTGGTGTACAAGTGGACGTCATATACACAGACTTTGAAAAAGTATTTGATAAAGTTAACCATGCTTTACTTGTAAAAAAGTTATCTAATTTCGGGTTTTCTGAAGATCTCATAAATCTATTCTCAAATTACTTGACCAATAGATATCAATTCGTCAAGTATAATAACTCCTTTTCAGAACGATATAAGACCCCTACTGGAGTACCTCAAGGATCCAATTTGGGTCCATTGTTGTTTTTATTGTTCATTAATGACATAGAAACAGCAATAGAGCATTCAGATTTTTTATTATATGCAGATGACTTGAAAATTTACAAGAAAATGCATTCGATTTCTGATTCCCTCGACCTACAGGAGGATCTCAACTCTATATGGAAATGGGCTTGCTATAACCAATTGCCTTTCAGTGTAAAGAAATGTCACACAATTTCATTTTCAATGTCATTAACGCCGGCAAAATATTCATACTATTTAGGCGGATATTTTCTGGAAAGGTTTTCTTCAACCAAGGATTTAGAAGTGACTTTCGAAGAACGTTGGAAATTTAGCCAGCACATTGCAGAGACTCATAGCAAATCCTTAAAAATGCTCGGTTTTATCTTGAAAAAATGCGCGTTACTTCAGGAATACTTTAGTATTGCGCACTCTTTATGATACTCTAGTCCGCAGCATACTAGAAACTAGCTCCATCATTTGGATCCCAGGCGTAATGAATCAATGTAATGAATTGAAGCTGGAAAAAGTACAACTTAAATTTCTTCGATATTTATACTTGAAGGAATACGGGTATTATCAGTTCTTGTTTCCCAGTGCTTTTATTTTGGGAGCCCTGGAGTACGTTTCTTTGTCGACTCGCAGAAGTGTTTATGTAATTAAACACTTCTGGAAATTGCTCAAGGGCATCGTAGACAATCCTTCAGTGCTCGAGCAGCTTTAAATGTGGGCTCCTGAAGGTGGTTATAGTTCTCGGTCGCGTCCACTATTCTTGCCTGTAAAGTCTAGAACTGGAGCACTTGCCAACTCTTCTCTGGCCAAGGCTATTTATCTGCTCAATTCTGTCCACAGAAATATTGACATTTTCTCTTGCACATATGGAGTTTTGGTCCAGTTCGTATGGGACAATGCACACCTGTTGAGGTGATTTGTGTCTGTTGTTTTGTCTTGTTTATATTTGTATGTATTATGATGTATTTATACTTCTGACTATCGTGACGCATTGGGTTTGCCTGTCAGGTCACGATGGTTATAATTTTAATAAATAAATAAATAAATAAATAAATTTAGGTTCTTATAAGTCGAGCCTTTAAATATTAATTGAACAATTTATATATTGATTTGAAATATTTATTTATTTTAATATTGAGAGCCAATGATTGAAAAAATGTATTTTATTTTTAAAGTAATCATTTTTATCTCATTCAGAGAGAAAAAATCGTATATAAGTCTGTATATATCTAATGATTGTGCTACTGTGTTTTCAAATGAAACTATACACAAATTTCAAAACTATTTACTAAAGATTCTTTTCACTGAAGCGGTGGTTACTGGAATACTTAAGAAAATTCTATATGCTGGCAAACTATGTTTATAGTTTGTTGTTAAATTATTATAATTATCCAAAAGTGAGAATATATTTTTTGCATATTTGATCGCAAGTTTGATAGAAAACCTATATTAGCGATATTATATTTTAATTAGCAAGAAATTAAAAATCTTGTAACACCTTTTGAATCTCAGTTGCACAATTATTGTGTCAACAGTGTGTGTTTGTAATTGTATAACGAATTTTTTCAGCTTCATGTAAATTGCAATATTGAGCAAAATATACGAATCAAGAGTAATCATAAATATGCAAAATTAGAAGCATAATATATGTGTGTATATATTTATTTCAAGATCGCTCTTGAAGTAAATCGCAATAGCATGTAATCTAATATCTTATAATTTTCAGCTTAAATGGCTCACCAAAGGATTAGTTTCGGAGAAAATTTAGAAATGGAAGCAAACACTTCGGGGAATTCGCCCCATGATTTAACATCCACCCCCAGGGTATTATTTGTTAAATAGAGCTATAAATGGTCTATCTTAGATTGTTAAATATAAATAGGACACTCACCTGTTGTGCATCTGATCTGGATTATGAAGGACGTGCTCGTGCTGAGCTGGCTGTGTTAGATTAGACTCTGAATAATACGGCCAGGATACGTGTCCTGGTCTTGTGGCTGGATTGCTGTTGCCCATTTGAAGTTGAGCTTGCATTTGCTGTAGGATCTCGTTTGTAGAACCGAAGCGCGGTTTGATACCCCTGACTGAAGGTCTTCGTTGAAAACCTTTGAAAACACAACAATTGTTACTTAGAAAATTAAACGAAAATTAGGTGACATCCCATGTTTCTGCGAATTTAAATTGTCAGAGTTTAAGCATAACAAAGGGAAACTAAATACGATAGAATTTTAATATTATAATTAAAGTAAAGTTATATTTTCACTAGTAAAGTCTAGGTGATATATTTCTACTAATAATACATATAATTTAACTAATAGGCGCTAATATGCTGCTCTAAAATGTCTATAAAGTGCAATTTGACAGTTGCGAAACGTCCATTTGCTGTTCAAACCACAACCTAACCTAATACAAATTCAAAAACTAATTATAGTTCTAGAAATTTTATTAGGTCAAATACAAAATATAAACTAAGCCAGCTCATCTCTCAAGGAACAATAAACGGAAGAATAAGTATAGATAGATATCATATCTCGCATATTGTTCCATAGTTTGTCTGCACTTCGATATTTCACTATGTTTTAAAAATATGATAGCTAACCTTACTATGGACTTTTATTATAAGAGGGCTGATCAAAGTATATTCAAACCGAATTTAGGTCAATAGGAGAGCGCAAAAACAATTATCACTTCTCAGAAGGCAAAAATTCACGTCAAAAGCAATACAATCGTGTCGGCGCCGTCGCAGTGGGAACGCTCGGTAACGAGCGTTCCCACTGCGATGGCGACGGCACGATTTTATTGCTTTTGACGTGGATTTTTGACTTCTGAGAAGTGATAATTGTTTTTTTGCGCTCTCCTATTGGGCAAAATTCGGTTTAGATGTGCTTTATTCGACTCTCACTCATAAAAAGTTTTCATCGCGATGGCACGATTTAATTGCTTTTGACCTGGACTAGAAATTCACTATATGGCAACACTGAGCAGCAAAGAAAACACGACTAATTATCAGGTAAATAATATGAGTAGATATTTTTAATGCATAATTAAAATATTTGGCATACAATATGATTTCAGAAAATATGTAGCAACGGTGGCTAATTTTTATATTTATTTATAGCATAGAAAGGGTTAACTCAACCCTATTATTATTTATTCAAGAAATTAATTAACGATATTGAAAAATATATAAAATGGCTTTTTTGTCATACTTTTTGTATAGGTGGCCCTAAATTTATGTAGCATAAACTTGACAACTAATTTATAAAAATTGACTATAAAATTTTAATTAAATTCATTTCAATCAATATTAATATTACAGTTATGATTTAAGCAAATATTTAATAGATATTGTTTAAATTTAAAACCCGATTCGAAGAAATCAAAGAATGTGAATAATTATTTTTATTATTTAGCACTCAAAAAGTAACATTTTAATGAAATGTATGAAACGCTTCTTTGTAATAAAAAAATACTTTCACGCCTTCGAAACACATTTATGAATATAATGTTTATCGGGGTGTATACTATGACCGAAATTCGCAGAATTTGTTCGTTGCACGAAACAAAATGTTGGAAAAGCCCACCCAAAAAAACATTTTGTATTTGTTGTTTTGAGACGCGAAAATTTTATTTTAGTCAGTTCAATAATACGGATCCGATCTTTGCGTATATCAAATTTGTTCTAAACATTATTAGCTATCGTATATACAATAAATTCGATAATATAATGTATTTACAATGTTTGATCAATTTTTTTAAATTAATTTTGATTAAAAATTAAATATTTTTTTGCCACCCCAAATGCTCAGTAATTCGCATAGCATTGCGTTATGCATATTTTATAAAAAAAAATTAACGGTATTAAATTAATTATTGATTATTTTAAATTATTATTATTTTTTAATTATTATTTTTACGTTTTGGTGACGTCAACGTCATCATGCGACTTGTTACGGGTGTGTCTCCGTCAACAGACCCGAAACGTTGGAGCACCTAAAAACCAACATCCGCCAAGAAATACACGAAAAAGTTAGTGAATGTATCGGCTGCTGCAAAAGGTCCAAAGGCGGCCATTTAATTGATATTATTTTTTTTAATATTGAAATACATCAAATGTTTGATTTTTAAGAAATATTAATGACATCCGAAGGTATCCTAAAATTTGTTTGTTTTCATCCTTTATGTTTGCGTTTGTTTATAGTTGTTTGTTTTGTCTGTGTATTATTTGCGCCTTTCATAATATTTTTGTAACATTACACGCCATATACACACAATTAATATGTCAATGGCTCCTTAATTATTTGAGATATTCTTAGTGTAAATATATAAAAAGATAATGGCAAATATATATATTTATATTTGTAAATTATATATTCACCATAATCGTCCTGGTCGTCTTCATCGCTGTTCTCTGTTGAAGGTTGGTATCTCCTCCTGAGTCTTTCTGTCCTAGCAGCATCCTGCTGAACAAACATAGCTAATTCGTCTCCATCTCCAGCTGTTAAACAAACATCACATTAAACAATATTCTGAAACATAAGACATTTCATAGCATATTTGTTCGCTATTAAGCTACGTTATGTTAAGTACCTGGAGTTCCTGCCAACACGTCTGGAGCGGGCATTTCCAAGGAAGCTTCTAAATCTGTCATTGAGAATTCTGTACCGGACGATGTCAAAGATCGGGTATCTCCAGGTCTACCGCCGCATTGCATCATTTTGGGCATATATAGCCTGCGATTATCTGACATATCCAAATTATTTGGCAGTTTTTCACCTTGCGGTATAATGACCACATTGTTGCCTTCTTCTCCGCATTCTGCGATACATTCTTGCCTCTTCGGGAATATCTCAGTGAGTTTTTTATACGTGGAAGAAGTCGAAGAGCAACTAGAGGCACTGCTCGAACTAGAAGGAGAGAAGTTTTTGATTGAGACCGGAGGAATAGGTCTCGGCTCGTCTACCGAAGGACTCAATTGATCCATTTCTGCTTCAGGTTCCGGTTCTGGTTCCGTTTCATCCTCTTCCAAATTGCACGTTAGCATCTTTATCCGTTCTGTCAGCGAAGTGTCGTTCTTTGGTAGAGCTTTCTTTCTAAGGTCCACCTTGACTAGCGACCTTCTTAGTGTGTTTCTATCGATGGTTCTGCGTATTGTCAGATCTTCGTCGCGGTAAGAAGGCAATCTAGATCTTTTGGCTTCTTCGAACGCTCTCAAGGATTCAGTCGTTACTAAGTAGCGTTTGTCTTCTTCTGTTCTTTGCGGTGGACCGACCACGTGTGATCCAGACGGGAAGAGCTGCCGCATAGCAGAGTTTGGTCTTAAACTATTGCTGGAGAGTAAATGATTGCCAATGCGGAAGTTCAAGGGTTTGGGCGTCTCATCTGGATTACTACTCTGACTGTCCATCGGCGACGTAGAAGACCCATCATAATTATCTCTCTGCGGCGGTTCCGTGAATCTCACAGCTCTGTTCGTTCTACCTTCTTCGTCGCTTGCTGGGTTGCTGTAGCTGCCTTCTTCTGCGTCGGCCTGTAAGCACCCAAACATATAAGGTTAAATTCGAAAATTCAGAATAGCATTTTTGCATTAAAACATTCTCGCTCACAATGAAACAAAATCGCTTGGCAATATATCACATCGCTATTTAAATATACATAGCTTAACTCCTACTACGATATAAGCTTACCTGTTGTTGAGGTTCTATCTTGGTGGTTCCGTCGATTGATTTCCATAGTCTCCCACCTTTCAGAATGCCTCCCAATCTTACAGGCGAGCTATCTATCGGCGGAGGTTCGTGTTTGACCACTTGACTGTCGCTATCTTCGTCTGAAGACGTAAACTTACATGAGAGCTTGTTCCGAAAAGGACGGTGAATAATCGATAGCATATTAGAGACACTTACTATTACTGTTGGTGGAATTATCTCGCATTAACCTGCCGTCTGGTTGGCTCCTCGCTGGCAAGCACTCTCCAGCATACAGTTGAACATCGTCTGTATAGGAAAAATAGAACATGAAAATAATACAAATATAATCTTTCACCACATTGAAGCGCGACAGTAAACATATTCATTTACATGACATACATAATTTATTATAATGATAATGACATCAAAAACGCAAAGAGCAATTTGAAAATATATTCAAGATTTACCTCATAATGTAAAATATTCTATACCTTGGATGAGCGTGCACATTACGTAATATGACGTCATACAGTTAACTTTAAATTTATGCATCTTCGCGCCCATCAAACTTGATTAAAACTTTTAATAATTTCCCAGAGTTTGATAAACTCATCTTCTACTTACACTAATACACGAATCGAATACATGATCAAATACCACCGTGTTCACTGCATAACGGTTCAACAGATCAACACCCAAAGAGTCCATCCATGATGTTAACGCTCATCATCGTTGTGTTGGAAATAAGGGTGCGTGTACGCATGGAGATAGGAGAATGTTACCAATAGTAAATCAGGGCTATTTTAAGGGTAGGGTGACCATATGTTGGAAATTGAATTAAAAATTATAATGTGTTATATTTTTATTATAAATTATTGTCATGGTGTGGTATTTTGTAATCAATAAAACAATTCCTTGGGTATTTTAAAAAATATTATATTGAACAGATATTCAACCTGAAGAGTGATAGCAAAACTGCTCTCATGTTTTTGAGTTAAATATGTATTTAAATAAACAAATTAAGTAAGAAAGTGATATTTTACACTTTCCTCAACAAATTAAATTAAAACAGTAAAAATTAATTGCACTTGTAATTTCACATGGTCACCCTATTATATTTTTTCACCAATACTGTGACGATGAGCGTTCATATCTTGGACGGACTGTACGTTCCTAATTTGTTACAGGCTAAATTACACTACTTAAGACTGCATATAAGTAGAGTAGGTAATATAATATATTCTAAAATTTAGATTTTATTTATACTTTTTTATAAATGGCGCACAACATTTAAAAGAGAAACGTTCCTAAGCGCTGACGTGAAGAATAAGGGACGCGATCGCGACTCTATAGGTCTGTGGTGTCAATAAACGCGGCCCGCTTTTTAAAGCTTAAAATTTTTTTTTTAAATAATTATTAATTAAAAGATTTTTTATATTTTTAAAACTATACAGCAAATTATATACGTACGTAATGAATACCATTTTATAGTCATTAAATCATAACTACATTCATTTGAAGTTTAAAGTTCAATAGTCTGATCCGTTAAGATAGTCAGTGTCAAATTTGAACAAGCTGTGACATGTAAGCCGGCTTCCAGAGCCGGAAGAGTGAGGTCGCGTTTATTGTGTCTATCAGTATTTCGAGCAACGTGTTAATATTAAGTTGCAAAAAAGTGGCAAAAAGCTCATGAAATGTTATAATCAGTGTATGGCGATAATGTGGGGACTCTTAAGACTGTTTACAATTATCAATATAACCATCTAGAATTTCAGAGTATAAATACAATAGAACAGTACTAAATTATAATTCGGAATAAAATAAATAAACTTAATTTAATTTAATTGTAATTACGTAACATTTAATCATATTTTGAAGGCACTTAAAATATGCGTAATTAAAATCTGTAGATTAGGAACGCTGTAACAAATAGTAAAGGGCTCATAAAGACAATGAAAGATGTGTAAGATGGAGATGCAACTACAGTTCAAAAGAGTCGGCAATGAATATGTTTTATTGTTCGATAAAGTAATAACCAAGTGGTCTTTTAAAGCTAATAAAAGCCTTAATATATTCAGACCCAGATAAAACATTGTAGAGATGGCTTTGAAAAAGGGAGTTAACTGATCATGTATTTTTTTGAATGCATAATAGAAAAGAGTATTAGATTATTCACTGATTAATAATATAAATAGATAGTCCACAACAAATTAATGAACATCGTCCTTCAAAATGACAGACATAAAATTTTTATATGCTATTTATATATCATAAATATAGCACGCCAGACGTTTTGTATATGTCTACATATTATGTCATGGCTGTCATACGTTATATACGACAGGTTAGACTGCGCTGACGTGTGTGGTTGAGAGGTATTTTAACGATCAAAAGGACGAACGATGAACCGAGCTTGGCGGTTGTATTGTCATTGAAAAAGCAAAGACCAGCTTATTTGCATTTATAAAATTCAAAGGGTATGCCGTCTAACGGTAGTCGAGCGACCAGAGGTGGAAATACTTCAAGTGGAAAATAAAACTTGCCACAGTTAAACTCAATTGTATTTATTGAACTAGATTTGAGCCGATCATAAAAATACGACCGATAAATAAAGTGAATCCTATTCCTAAGGATTGGCGAATTTTTTTTGTCGTGGGAATAATATACATTGCTTGTAAGTAAAACGTAAAAATGTGGCTCTATATATATATTTTTTTTTACTAAATACTGTGTGTATTTTAACGACACGTTTACGTTAAATTAAGCCGCAGTGAGGTAGGAGTAAACTCGTACATAAACTATATGAAGGTTTAGTGCCGAATCGATAACTATGTTAAAATTTGCGCGTTTAATAAACGACCACGCTCAACGCTACCAATTTATCTCGCTTGTTTGCATCATCAAAGTCTGTTTACAAAATTTGAAATTCAATCAACGTCCATAGCTGTGTAACCCTATAATGAAATTGTGGTTTCGCCTCTTCGAATTTACCATTGACACGGAAGCGTGTCAAGCGCTCTATTAGTAGCATGTTGATTTATTTTATTAAAAAAATCATATTTGCATCGATTCACTCATGTAAAAAACGTAATGGGATGCTTCTGTGAATTATCAACAATCTTCATAATTTACTATTTGGATTAGCTCTACCCCCCAGGCCTGCCAAGATGGGAGAGAAAAGAGGGGACAAATTCCCAGTGCCTGAATCAGAAAAAGTCATAGCATTGATATATGTATTAAAAAAGAAAAAATCAACCTCAAATAATAAATCTGTTCTTTGCAGTTGTTTGAGATGTATGTACTGATGTATTTCAGGTATATGTTCCTTCGGTTATTTTTATACAATACATACAATAAATAAAAGGAGCGGAACATTGCCTTCAAAAGCACACACTTTCTATGTACTACTTTCACAATAAACATTATTAATCAAAGAGACAGACGCGGCTCCGTTTGTATTAAAATTTGTTTGCAAATTATTGTTGACTTTATTGCATTTTAAAAGCTTAAAAAATATTAGACATGAGAGGAAATATTCAAGGAATGTTAATTAGTAGCAGTAAATTAAAGTATCTGTTATGAAAATTCAGATCAAATACAACAGCACCAGCTGAATTAAGTAAATGTAATGTTTTTTTTGTATACTGCAGCAAAATAAATTAAAATATGTTATTTAGTAAAATCATATCGGAATACATTTTCACCAGTAGATATATATTTTTACCAACGAAAATATAAATTATATGGCAGATGTTAGTCGAGTACGCTCGGGATAAGGATTCCGGTTTGTTATTGTGTGCGCGAACTGTGTGGCTCAAAACAATTTCGCTCTGAATTATTTTTTTTTTTTTTTAAAAAAATATATGTTTATTTAACATACATACATCTGAGCTAAGTTGGAAATTTCAACGGACAATTAAAAATATATTATATAATCGAAGAAACCAGACATTGATGTCATTAATTAAATATTTGCAAAATTCAAAATCTTTCACTAGTCAAAAAAATAATGAAGTCTTTAGCTATTCTTCAAAAGCAAAAAGATATAAAATGGGGAAAGAAATTATTCGCAGATTGTGTAATGGCTCGACGACTCTATTAAATCATTAGAATCCACTGAATAAATTAAAAAAATATCATTGGCGCAACGATAAGAATAAAATATTTTTTAAGCCTTACAGAGAATAGTGTAAAAAAACCAACAACGTACGGATTGATGGAAAAATAAGTAAAATATTTTAATCCACGGGTCAGAGATCGAATAACTTACAGTGTATATTTGAAGCCTTGATATCAATTAACCCAGATATGCCCAAGAAATTTCATTTATAAATAAAAAACAGTAGCACGAGTTTATTGACCTACCCATGGGACAGTGGGCATATCTGGGTTAAACCAATATCAACACAAAATTATTTAAATTAAATCACTAGAGGAGATCGAACTTCTGTGCCACATTGCACTTTAATGACGAATACCAGCGTTGACGAATCAGCGACTGTCCTTAAAAGAGAAAGCGAGACAACGAAGTACACCCTACATCACTTCTCCCTCTCATATACATGTACACGCACACAATAACAAACCGGCATCCTTATCCCGAGCGTACTTTAGTAATATATATATTTTTTCATACTTATCATTATTTATTTATATCCGATGTATAAATATTACAATGAATATGTTTTTTTTCGTATAGTTATATTTTCACTAGTAAAGTAAAAATACATATTCACCAGTAGATATATATTTCTGCGGGCGAAAATATAATTTAACTGCTCTAAAATTACTATAAAGCTCAATTTGACAGTTGCGAAACGTCCATTTGCTATACAAACCCAAACCTAACCTAACGAAAGTTATACAAATTTGATTAGGTCAAGTCCAAAATAAAATTGAGCAAGCTAAGCTAAGAATAAATACAGGCAGACATCGCATCTCACATATAGCGCCATAATTTTTCTGCATTTCGATATTACAATATGTTTTAAAAATATGACTGCTATCCTTACCGATATTACTATGGATTTCTAATATAAAAGGGCTGATTAAAGTATTTTTAAACCGAATTTTGGTCAATAGGAGAGCGCAAAAACAATTATCACTTCTCAGAAGTCAAAAATTCACGTCAAAAGCAATAAAATCGTGTCGGCGACGTCGCAGTGGGAACGCTCGGTAACGAGCGTTCCCACTGCGATGGCGACGGCACGATTTTATTGCTTTTGACGTGGATTTTTGACTTCTGAGAAGTGATAATTGTTTTTTGCGTTCTCCTATTGGGCAAAATTTGGTTTGTATTTTCCTCATTTAATTTGTAATATTAAATTTGAATACAGTATCTTTATCACTATGACTAATATTAATTGAGTTATAATTATTTTTTTAATTTTAACAACCACTGATATATTTTATTTTAAAAGATATTTTTCTTGTCTTCAAAGAGAGAAATCGTCTATAATTCTGTGTGTTTTCAATCGAAAGCACACACAATTTTATGTTTACTAAAGAATCTTTATAAAATTAGTTTTAGCTATTGAATTAATTTAAGAATTTCTAAATAATTATTTTTTTGTAAATTCTGATCCAAAGGCGGAACAGTTATTTTTTGTACTAACTACTTCACTGTTTCTCGTATATTTTATTGCAGGCTCATAAAATATTAACTTAACTTTTCAGAACAATAAAGAATTACCGTCAATATATTTAACGGATTTGTAATACATTTAAATTTATTACAATTTTTCTCTGATTTAGATTAAGAAAGATCCATCTTAGTTATTGATTTAAACGCGCTGTAGTGATAAAACATCACCAACTGGAAAGTTGTTCAGAAGCCATAAAATTATTTTATGTTCTTTCAGTAATTGAATAATTTATTTGCTTTGAAACGAAAGGTGCTAAAGCTTTTTACCACACACGTTTGTTAATGCAACAGTTACAATATATATACTTTTTAAAATTCAGCTGAAATTCTTGCACAAAAATTTTATGGCAATCTTATAAATGGCTTTTATGATATTTTGTAATGATTATAAATCAAGTTTATCTTTCGTACAAAAGTTGGAATTGCAATTTTAATAGTTCATTATAAAATTTTACACAGGAGAAGCGCAATTCAAGTATTAAAACTTTTTTGTGAGACATTCACTAAATCAGGGTCGGTAAGCTAAAAATATATATGTATATAATTCAGCACCGTCTTCAGTGCCTTGTGTAATGCTTTTTGATATATTTTATTTTTATTTTATTAGCCGTGGATATTTGTCATGACATTTTCAAAGCCAAAAAATAAGACATTGAATGTTATACTGAAATGTAAATTATTTTGTTATTAAATTAATTGATTATGCATTGTTTGTTGTACAATGACATATAAAAGAATACAGAAAAGCAACGATTAAAAAACTTTAAAGCAGATTTTTTATTACAACGCAAAAGTAAAATAATTTTCGATTAGCTCATTTATTAACTAATAAAATAAAACTATTTACCGACGATGAATTTATAAAGTCATGTATGATTGTATCAGGCTTTCAATGAGAGTAGTAGAGCACATTGTACGTAACATCAATAGGCAATTTATTAGCGAAGCAAATTTTTTTTATATGCCTCCTGATACACTTAATTTTTTTTAAATAAATAAACTGCAATATAAATCTCAATAATTTATAATTTTAATGTCATTTATTTGAATACTACATTTATAAGCAAATAAATTAGATTTTTTTGCATAATTTTTAACAAATATTTATTTTTTTAAATAAACATTTAATTTTTTGAAGACGGTTGAAATACATCATAAAAAAATGTTTTTTTTTTTCGGACAATTTTTCGAACCCCTAGATGCAGATTTATTGGAATTTCTTAACGAACAGTATAATACTAACACTGTGCTAAAAAAATAAATTTTGCTTAAAATATATACGATCTGACCTTTCACTAAAAAAAATGATTGAACAGTTATACTAATTAAATGTTTTTGTTAAACATTTATTTTATTATTTTCAAGGTGACTAATTTGTATTATTTGCATAAATCTATAAGATTTAATTTGATCCTGATATGTCAGCTAGACGTACGAGTTTTCTGATTTGCACTGCTTATTATTATTTACTTTCCTAAAATAATACACAATATGTTTATATAAAGCTTATCTATTCAATAGGTATGATGTAGATAAGATCGCTAATCCTTCAATGGTTTTGTACTGATGATTTATTACACAATTTAATAACAAAGACGTAATATATATTAAATTATTAATATCGACATACTAGAATTTCTATTAAATTACATTAATTATATAAAACTGTATATTAGTTTCGAAACATTGTAAGTTTCAAGGAGATTGTATTACGAAATAATAATGTTTCCGATACTTTTAATTAGATTTTTAGTGCTTGTTAATTTTCTACCACTAAAACAGAGAAATTCAATCATGCATCTAGCTCATTAAAATAAATTTTGCTGATTATATCATTTATGTGGACCGAAATAAAAATGTTCATGTTAAAACTATGAATAAGTAATAGAATACGTGTGAAGAAAATAGCCCTTAAAAAATCGTACTGATATTAAAAAAAATTGAGAGATTCTAAAACATATCATATATTATTTTTATTAGTTTAGTTAATCGATAATGTACTATACATATATGTTAAAAAAATAAAATAATATTGTAGATTAAATTGTTGATTAATTAATTAAAATTAGTATCCATTTTTAAAATAAAAGTGTAATAAAAAGTATAATTATGCTTTAGAGGCGCTTAAGACATTTTATATCTTAACAAAACCGCCGACAATTATCGATTACCGCAATTTGCGGTCGTACGAAATTTTCTCCTCGAAAAGGAAAATCTATTAACAAAAAAATTACAGAGATTGAACGTTGTATTTTTTTAGATAAAAATAAATAACGCCTATTTTCTATATATATAAATATATTTATCTGTATTAACATTCAATATTTATATATTTGATAAGACGCACAATTTTAGGTCAACATTAACAAATGACCATTCGCAATGAATTTTGCTGCTAGGAAGTAATGAAGTAAGGCTTATTCCATTAGACCGGTATTTTGAGCAATTTGCGATAAATGCCGAAATTCATAATTTATTGGAATAGATAAAATATGCAAATATACGGTAAAATTGCAAATTTTAGTAAAAATTACGCTTTTATTTTTTTTGCAGCTTACATAATATATATTTTTGCGCTCAAAGATATATTTCAAAGCCCTGCCACGTTATAGTAAAAAATTCAGATTAATGCTGTTACACACTTTTATGGGAAATTTCAACGCGACACAGAACATTTTGACACGCATTAAACCGAATAAAAGGAAAAAAGGGTTTTACAGAAAAAAATAACTGCACACGTAATACAAAATTGCACATAAATAATAATTTTATTTTTACATATTATGGTAATACTTTTACTTACAGCTATCATTTAATATATGCCTTTGAACGACAAACAATCTTGTATAATATTATTTTATATAAAAACTGCTTAATATTAATATTTATTTAGTTAAAATATAAATCTATAACTGTATGATATACATATATATGTACAAACGGAATAACTTATATGGCTTCAGCATTTTTATGGCTGAAGCCATACAGAATTATAATAAATTTCAAATTTAAACACATCAATGTAGATATATATCATACGCATTGTCTTCAAGCTTTTCCAATCTTCCTAATGTGTTTATGCACTATTGAATTGCTCTTAGATGATCAGTAGTTTATGTAGGATTTGCTTCAATTTATACAGCCATATTTACTGGTCTCCCACATCCAGGACTATTATTGATAATGTAATTTCCGGTTTAATTTTTTTTAAACCATCTTTGCCATTCACAGATATTTTAGATTTTGTAGTTACGTTGTGCATTAATACAGATTTAATAAAAATGTATTGTTAAAAATAAAACTTAAGAACAACGACATTCATTTCTGAATTATCTAACACTTTAATATCTTAAATATAGTAAGATATACTATCGATCAATTTTATTGTCAACGTATCATACAAACATCAATATATAGTTTTTCTATAACACAAATTGACATCTTTTCATATCAGTTTCTTTATCTATTGTTATAACTTTCACTATTAGATTACGTAATTTGGCAAATAATTGCTTTTAATACGATATTTCATGACTGGATCTTTAATAATAATGCTTTTGTGAAATATAAAATGTTTATATACCTATACGATCTGGCTTTCACCTCACAGACAAAACGAAATCGATATAATGTGAAATTTAATATCAGCTTATTAATGTTATTTATAAGTTCAACAATATTGTGTTATAAGCTTAATAATAGATGTTATATGTGTTCTTTCAAATTATTTATAAAATGGCGAATTATGCGTGTAAAATATTATTTTTTTCTAAATATATTGTATAATATATACAGTTGGATACATAAAAGAAAGTTACTCATATATATATATAATGTACAACTACAATATTCTGTATGTAATCAGTATTTTAAACACATGTCAGTTACATTCGTCCTATTTGAATGGTAGTTTTTATTTTATAAATAATTTTATTTCAATAATATAAATAATTTGATAAACATTCTTTATATGTTACAATTTAATAATAATAAAAATTAGAAATATAAAATAGAACGCTAGTAATTATAATTAAAAAAATGATACAATTTAAGTGACAGAAAAAGAAAAATTTAAGGAAAAAAAATATTATTTAAATACATTTCACTAAATTAATAAAACAAACCGTTCTTCAATCGTACGGTAATGGCAACTTCTCATGGCGTAAGCTTCGGCGCGCACACTATGAACGTTTGGACACTGAGTGTCGATTATGCTTACGCTTACGTATAAAAATTCCCGAGCGGCTCGAGGATTCCCCAACGTGTTTTTAATCATCAAACAACATGCCCGAAATTTAAACATTTTAGGGAAGAAATACATAACAGCATCTTTCACTTTTCATTGCATTATTTTAGTCAAAATCTGATTATTTTATACCTGCGGAACGCGAAACAAATCACTATTATGCGGTACTCTAGCAAAAAATATAAAATGCTACCGATTATAAATTGTTCATTTTATTGGATCTCAAAATAAAAAAAATGAATAACATGGAAAGCAAATATCTATTTATATACACCAAATATCAAAGGCTAAGTTAGGGAAAATTCTAAGGCGCTTTTATAAATTAAGAGATGATATTAAGCTATACTCGGAAATGAAAGAATATCCATTTTTGGATTTGATGACAATGAAGGAATCTGCGATTTTGATTCTATATACAAACATATATTATTATTATTCTACATGATGATTTAAATATAAGTCTACAAGGAACTGATATAAAATCTTTTGAAAGTAAGCTTATAATATGAAATCGGTAACTTAATTCGAAAAATTTGGCACATTTTCAGATATTAATGAAAGAGAATGCAGACTAAATTCAGAGGCTTTAGCAAGAATTTGATTCACGCTTTAAAAGTTTTCTATTGATTTTTTTCATCCGCGCTCAATTTATTGTAGGAATATTGGAAAAATTGCAAAACATCACAGAATCAAAAAAATTGTAATTATTTTCTATCTGAAATATGCTAGACAAGTAGTAAGTTTATTTGGAAGTACTATCCTCTGAGAATAATTATTTAAAAAAAATGAAAATGTGACGGGAAAATTGCATACGAGTTGTAATAATACTTGTAGTTAAAAATCAGTGTCAAATATTTCAACACAAATACGTCGATAAATTTATTTTTAAAAAATGAATTGATTAAGTCAAATATAAAATATTGCCCTTATATAATATATTATTATATTCTAAATAAAACAAATCACAACTATGGCTTCCAACAGTCTCAGATTGACATGGATTGTCCCAAAATCGAAATCTTGGTTGAGTGTCAAATTGTCACTATCCTTAAATGCATAAATATATTTTTGAGATAATGATAGAGCTTCGTAATGTTGGCAATCTTAATCACAACTCACTGGTTTAACTCATTAAACGCCAGCGATTTTTAGTGAGCATTCCTATTTTTTTCTGTACTGTGAAACACAAAAAAACAAGAGATTTATTGCAGATTAAAATCGAATCATTAAAAAGAATTAAAATAAAATTTATTTTAGGTCGCATGTCGACTAAAGAGTGATGGTGTGAGATCAATGAATGCGAAAATTTATATTGTAAGCAGTCATATGTACTCTAGCTGTCTTTATGTCTAGTGGCTGCATTGAAAAAAGTTGAATGCTTTTGAATTGCAGTGATGTTGAGAGTACCACGGTTTCTATAGTGAATGCAATGAACATAAAGGTTATACTTTCGATTAAATACAGGGCCGCAGGAAGGAATTGGCAAAGGGTTATTTACTAAGGACGCGAAAACCTGAGGGGAGCTCGAAATATAAAGTAAAAATTTCTTACGATGAAAGATATAATTTAAACAATACATTTATTAAGGGTTTCATTGAAAGCTTAGACTTTAGTAGGTAGTCATTTTTTTTTACTGTGGATTATTCTAAAAAAAAACCGAAATTCAGTAAATTCTATCTACTTTTTATAATTATTTTAAAATGATTTATATACGTTGTTTTTAAGTTGCTATTTCTGATGAATTCATTTAGACTAATTGCAGTAAATAAATATTTTTTCTTAATTCATAAATAAATTATTAAACAACAGAGCAACGTTTTAATATATCGTAAAGAAAAATAATTTAAATCAATGTTCAATTGGATAAAAAAAAAAATTAAATACGTATGTAAATATATTATTTTATAAGCAAATTTAAAAAAAAAAAAATATATATTAAATTAATATAAGCTGCTATTAAAATACTATATAACAATCTAATTTATCGTTATTATAATTATGAATTAATTTAATCTTACATATTGAGATTTAAATAGGTATACAATATTAAAAACTAAATTGTTATTTAAGTATAAAAATCATGTTTTTCAAGTAACCGTTTTTTTTTATAATCTTCACAATTTTTATTCTTAATAGCTAATAATAATATAATTTTGAGATGTAATATCATAATCCTTAGAATGAATTGATCTTTTACATAAAATATAAATATATTTTTGGCATAAATATTTAATGAAGGACCTTTATCAAACAATAAAATATTTTCAAACGATAATAAATAAATAAAAAAACGATAAATGGACAGTACCTTTTTAGCTGTTTTAAAAATTGGAACTTCCCACAACTTTAAAGTAAAATAATCGATTGAATCCAGAGGTAGTTTTATATGATCTGCTTTTAACTATATAATGTTTCCGCGTATTATGTATTTTTTCGTTTACTAATTATGTACACAAGTGTTGCTTTGCAACGCATTGTTATTATTATATTTTTACTACATTCACATATTTACAAATTTATAAAATTCGTTTGTTTTATTCAAACACGCATATTTAAAAATATGTTCTATTAACAATAAAAAAATTATAGTACGAGAATAGTTCATAAAATTATGTTTAGAAAAATAAGGAGCAAATAATAATAAATAATGACATAGACATTTTATTGCTTAATTTTGAATTTCATTTAAATTGATTAAGTCAATAGTAATATTAATAATAAAAAATTCATATATATCTGTTGGAAAAAATAAATACATTAACTGAAAATTTTATTTTATTATAATTACACATTGAACTCGAAGATTGAGCAATCCAATTTTAATTTTATATAATTTAAAAAAATATTAATTCGTAATATTATATGTCCGGAAATTTTCGGTCACCAAAAATCAAGCTTAAAGAAGTTTTAGCAAAATAAAAATAAGCAAAAATTATTTAAGAGCAATAAATAGTTAAATTCGTACTACAGATTTAATCTATTGAATGGAAATTAGTGAGTAATTTGAACTTTGATGACGTTATTAATAATTTCGCTAATTCAAAATCTAGGAAAATAAAATTTGAGTTAAGTTTTTTTTTTATTTTAAATTTATGTATAAATGTAATGTTTTAAATTTTTATTATTTTAAAAAAATTGTAATTTTGTACAACTTAATTTAAATACAATAAATAATTGTTATATTAAAATTAATTATTTAATAAAGTTTTTTTTATTTATTTATTAAAAAAATAAGACATAAAGGGCGGCATATTTAATATTTGCCAAAGGGGGCAAAATCATTGCTACGGCTCTTCATCTATGCATTGTTTTCTCCGCTTATTTGATTGTATAGCTCGTAAAAGCGATGACTTGGAAACACATTTTATGGTCAACGCAAATGCAAAAACAGCATAGGATCATCAGTGGTTTCACGTTATGCAACAAAAGCAATTTAAAACTAAAGAACAGTCCCAAGCATAGTATCAGTAATAAATAATAATTTATTAGAAAGAAAAGTAAATTACTGTATTAGCTTATGTAATAAAAAACTAATCGAATGAGTCTGGAGACAGGTAACAGTCCGTAGCATGACAAGAATATATATGTATATTACAAAAAAGAAGGATTCAAATTTAATTTATCAATTAATCGCGCCCGAGCAATGCGTTTAATTGAATCGTCGGTCGCTCGTTAAGTAGCTCGCAGCAACGGCCAACCGTCGGTTCATCGCATGAATTTCGTTACCGGCCGTGTAATCAAATTAAGCGCCAAGTCGCAGGGCCGGAATTTGTTAAATTGGGACCTTGCCTGCGAGCAATGCGACCCTAGACTCCTATCTGTCATGAACGTTTACTGATCGGATTTATGCAAACTAGACCGGCAGTCGACCGTGTAATTAATAATTCGATATTTGTTTTTCATACAAACTTCACCGTTGTCGTTGCCCCATTATCACAGTGGTTCTCAAACATTAAAAATCTTACGACGCACGCCCCTCATAATTTAATTGTCTACTTGTATTCCCGAATACAAGTAAACATTGTATATATATAGAATAAAAAAAAAAAAAAATATTGAGAAGGCAAGAAAAAAATTTTTGAAATGCTCTCGATCTGTTAAGGCACGGGTAGTAAATAGAGTACTTAATTAATCTAAAAAATTAAATTACAATTATTTTTACTGCATAAAATTTTAATATTGCAATAAAAATTATTACATTTACAAATAATTTTTATTTACACGTATAAATAGTGTTTAGACTTTTTGCTTTCATCGCCCCTTTATTTACATTTACCGCCCTTCAATTACATCTGAGGCTATTTCCAGCCCCCTGGATCTAATGCACCGTTACAAAGTGTTCTACAATGAATTATTTCCTTATTCGTGCTACATATATAAGGAATACAACGAATACAGCCACAACAATAAAAATAGAAAAACTGCCAGAAGAACTTATATCTGCTTAGTGTGCAATGAATCGTCTAGACCTGAGATATTTTTAATCTGTGGGTACGCCTCCACAAGGAAGGTATAAACAGATTTTTAGAAAGGTGTGAGTTTCATCTTAATAATATATTTTTATATTCGTATTTAATTAAGTGAAAAATATAAAATTAAAACATTATTTTTATACACTGTTGCGTTTGTCTTCATTAGTGGTAGTTTTTGTAAAAAAACTTACTTGAAACATAAAATATTTTATTAAAGCCGGAGAGGCATTATTAAATAAATAAATAAACTGAAATAATGTATTTAATTAATGGCATCACTATCAAAAATTAAAAAAATTGCAGATAAATATGAATAATTATAAATTCATATCCCTGCAATTTTAAAAATCTATAGAATACACAAATATTGCACAACTGTGTTTTATCTGTTTTAGAAAAAAATATTAACAGTTATACCACTGAAAAAACATTGTGATTGTGTTGCATCTACTATGACCGAAATTCACAGAATTCATAAACAACAAACTAACGTAATAAAATATTCGAAAAGCTCATCATTTATTATGTTTAACACTTATCTAAAAAAAAAACGGATATGCAACGCAAATTTCGTGCTCATCAGTTCTATAATGCGATTGCTGTTGATTTATTTATATTTATTAAATTACTGTAACAAACGCAGATACGGATCTAATCTTTATGTATAGCAAATTCGTTCCAAACATTATTAGCTACAATATATGTATATAAAATAAATTTGATAATATTATTAATCTAAAATATTAAATTAATTTTGCTGAATTAATTAAATCTGAAATTTTTCAAATTTTTATTAAAGTAATTTATATTTTTTTTAATAAATAATAATAACCATAAAGTATTTTTTCATTAAATAATATTTTAAAAGCAATTATTTGATTTTTTGCATCCATTGATTAAATAAATTAATATCAGTAAAAACCGAGAAAAAATTACGAATATATTCGAATATTTAATCCATTTAATAGTTGAAAACTACAAATAATTAAGAACCGCACTCACTATAATAATTATATTGAAAAATCGATTAATAAATTTATTATTTAATAAAAAAATGTTCAAAAACCACTTAAGTAACATCGATATTTTTTGTATTGGACGTGTTTTTTTTAAAAAAAAAACAATTCTTACTAAGTAATTACTTGTCAGTTGCTACTGATGGTGCTCTAGCGATGATAGGGCTTTACAGGGATTTTATCGCATTTTTAAAACAGTGCTTAATATATTTGCTATACACTGTGCATTGAAAAAATCTGATTGAGCCTTATTGTTATTAACAAAACAAAAAGCAATTCACTAAGTGAGCCCCAAAATATAAAGTTGAACCAAGTCATGTTTCTTTTCTTTCAAGATATTTAAATTGATTAAAAAATATTTTTATATGACGTAACACAATGTATTCAAATTCATATAATCTGCTAAATGTATAATTTATTTTGACAAATAAATTTTGCATGTAGTTTAATAGGAAGCATGATTATTTACTATATTTATTTTTTGATTTGCCAAAGTTACATAAATAAATGGCGATGTTATTTTGCGTAGGTTTATTACGCATGTATCAGAAGCATACGACTCCCACATATCGAGAGCTTAAAGCTTATACATATTCACAATTATAAATTCGATAAAATATAACAGTATTTCATCATCATTTCATGTAAACGTATGTATTATTCACGTTTTTTTTAAATAAATATATGTAGGAGTATTATGTTATTTTATATGAAATATAAAAAAACCTTGCTACGCATTATTTAATACGACATAATATGAACATGTGTCATTTTATTTTTATCTCTTTTTTTCAAATTTTGTGGATCGATTTCTTAGTGACATAAAAAAACTGTTTCTTTAGAACGCCGATAATATTTATATTTTATTTCAGACGTTAAATAACCGAATGAATATATTACATTGAAGGCATTCTTCAGAATAGAATATATGTATATGAATAATTGCTTTGTAAAGAAGAGCAAGCTTTTTTGTTAAAAGTAAACACGTTCAAGGTTTCCACGAGACAATACTGTGACATTTTATAACGTTTTTTTATATTATTTTCAGAAAAAATCTAATTTTGACTGTATCTATTTAAGATAAGCTAACTATGCTGAAGCCTATAATCACAATTTAAAAATCTAAATACGATCTATTTTTAATTGTGTGTGTTTGAAATTGTACTTCAAGATAATTCGATTCTTACTGCAATACAATTTATTAACAGTAAAATATTTTTAATTTTGTATTATTTTTTTTACGGGAAAAGTACATTTGTAGTTTTTAGCATACATTGTTTATTAGATTAACTATCACTAAAACATTATGAAAGTTTAACTATGTTCTGAGATATCTAATCTGGCTTTTACGATTTTTTTTAATATGTTTCTGAAGTATAGCTAAAAATATTGTAAAAAAATGTGTATTTTTTATTATAAATAAACGATAATTGTACTATTATTTTAGTGTTATTGTTTCGATATTTTTAACACTAAACCAACAATGGCAGAAAAATAAAATAATCGCAGTTAAGCTAAATTCTTTATGAATTTTAACATGGTTATAATGAGAGAATTGTATTAAGAACCATACAATTTAGAAAGTGACAAATTTGCTTTTATTTTATTTCTGGTCCTTAGAGATTGTTAGTGAGGATATTAGAGCTGTCATTTAAGTAGATTCAAGATTAACGATACAGAAGCTAGCATAAAAAACGTATCGCCTGGATCTGTTTACAGACATTAAAAAGTAATTTGCAGAATATCAGTGAATCTTAATAATGATTATAGGCAGATTAATAAGACAGATACATATTGTGCTTAGCTAATTCATTTTAATACGACTCAGACTATTATAAATAAAATAAGGTTAATTTTACACCAAGACAGCACAGAAAAAAAATCGATGGATTTTATTGGGAACTCCTTTTTCATCCACCGTATTTTTCAGACATTGCTCCAAACGATTATGTGGAGTACCGTAGATCGATCACCGTACATGTACGGCAATACTACTCAAAGGGTTAATTTGAATTTTTTAAAGCCATAAACTTGTAAATATTTTTTTTAGGCAACTTCAAAATTCTTAAAATAGAAAAAATAGTTTTTAATAAGAACTTTAATATGGACCAAATAATTATCTAAAATTCAAAACAAAAACATTTCAACGATTTCATATTTTTACAACATACATAAAATATTGTTATAAATAAATAAAGCACGAATTTTTTTATTAAGGGATTTTAAAAATATTATTTAAAAAGTAAGGTTGTAGCACTTTATGTAGTAAAAATTATGAAATGGCTCATATAAAATAGTGTATAAAATAAAAATGTATTCATTATTTGAAAAAAGGTATTTCTATATAGCTTGGAGGAGTGAGCCGCATCCGGCCCGCGGACCTCGTGTTTAAAAGATCATTTTTAGATAAAATTATTTATTCCTATACTATATGCATTCAAAACTAATTTAAGAAGTAGAGATGCTATGTATAATCAAGTTGCAAAAATATTTTCCCTTCTTACCAATCTGACATTATCGATTATCAGTTTCATATATACATAATAAAAACCATAAGACTGCATAAAATACAATATGTGTCATACAGAATTTTTTTTAAATATATACAAGGAAAACATCAGATAATCTAAACTTAATGACAACTAACTGTTTAGAGGAAAGATTTTTACAAGTCTTCAAATCAATGAAAATGAATTTAATAGCACAATGTTATAAGAGAGAATTTTGTGCAAAACTTTGCAATAAAAAAACCACTTATATTTAACGATTATTTATTACTTAACATGTATTTTAGTTACTACATAAGATTGGATCTAAAAATTTAACACTGTCATTGCCATATTTTTAATACACCACAGATAATATTTTTTTTTTAATTAACATTAAACTAAATTTAATATTATATAAAAATCTTATTTATTCTAATTCCAAAAGTTTTAAC